>NW_027635651.1:0-50187 GCF_903797595.1 Erithacus rubecula | reverse complement strand
ATTTGGATTGGGAGTTTTGGAACATTTTAGGGGAGATTTTGGGATTTTCAGGGGATTTTGAAGGATTTTTAGAGATCTTTGGGGGTTTAGGAATTTAGGAGATTTGGGAAGTTGGGGGGATTTAGGGGATTTGGGGGGATTTTGGAGTTTCTCCAGACTCCCTCCAGAACCCTCCTGCCCCCCTCCAAAGCCCCCAGACTCACTGGGGCCCATCCTGGATCGGGGGGGCCGGTGGAACAGGAGCCACTTCAGGGACCCTCGACACTTTTTGGGGTGGGGGCACCATGGGAGACCCCCCAAACTGAGGGGGGATCCCCCTCCCCCCAAAACCCCTCAGAGCCCAGTCAGGGTGGGGCTGAGACACCCCCCCCCCCCCCCCGCAGGACCCCAAATCAACCCTGGGACCCCCAAAATCAATCCTGGGACCCCCCCAAATTCCCACCCCACCCCCACCAGGAACCCCAAAATCCCCCCCGGGATCCCCAAAAACTCTTCCAGGACCCCTCCCTAGAAACCCCCAATTAACCCGGGACCCCCAAGGCCTCCACTGGGACCCCCCACCATGAACCCCAAAGGAATCCCAAAATCAACCCTGAACCCCCAAAACTCCCCAGGACCCCAAAACTCCCTATACCCCCCCCAAATTCCTCCCAAAAACTCTCAAGGATCCCCCAAGACCCTTCCCCAAATCCCCCCTAAGATCCTTTCCCAAAACTCCTCCACGATCCCCCCCAGACCCCCCCAAAACCCTCAGGACGCCCCTTAGGACCCACCCCAAACCCCCTCCAGGATCCCTCTTAGGACCCCCGGACCCCTCCGAAAAACCACCAAGGCTCTCAAGACCCCTCCCCAAACTCCCTCCAGTGATCCCACCCTGGGCCCCCTCCCAAGATCCCTTTTAGAAGCTCCAGACCCCTCCTCAAAGCCCCCCCACATCCCTCCCAAAACCCCCTGGGACCACTCAGGACCCCTCCCAAATCCCCCAGACAACCCCAGACCCCTTTTAGGACTCCCAGACTCCCCCCAACCCCCCACACAACCCCTCAGGACCCCTCCCCAAAATCCCCCCAGACCCCTCCCAAAACCCAGCCCAGAACCCCTCAAGACCCCTCCCAAAACCCCCCAGACCCTCCTCAGACCCCCCCCAGGACCCCTCCCCAAATGCCCCAGACTCCACCAAAATCCCCCAAACGCCCCCCCCCCAGACTCCCCCAATCCCCCCTCCCAGGACCCCTCCCCGAAACTCCCCCAAACCCTCCAGCCCCCCCTTAGACCCCTCCAAAAACCCCCCAAATGCCCCACGACCCCCCTCAGACCCCATTTTAGGATCCCCCAGACCCCCCCCACCACCCCCCCAGGCCCCCCAGACCCACTCAGGACCCCTCCCCCAAAACCACCCAAGCCCCTCTTAGGACCCCCAGACCCCTCCCCAAAACCCACCAAGACCCCCCCAAGACCCCATTTTAGGACCCTTAGACCCCCAAACCCCCCAAGCCCCCCTTTAGCACCCTCACCCTCACCCCGACCCCGCCCCTCTCCCACCTGTCCCTGCGCCGCCTCAGCAGCTCCCGCAGCCCCTCGGCCTCTCCCAGCGCCTGCCCCGCTCTCTGCAGCGCCTCCCTCAGCGCCCGCCCGAGCCCGGGGAGGGTCCCAGGGGGATTCCCGGGGGGATTCCCGGGGGGTGGGGGGGGGAGGGGCCGCCCGCTCTATAGCGGCGCCGGGGTCAGAGGGCGCCAATCCCGCCTGGCCTCTGATTGGCTGCAGCGGCGCGGGGGAGGCGGGTGTTGCTGAGGGGAGCCGCGCGCTGATTGGTTGGTTCGGGGAGAGGCGCGCCGCTATTGGCTGGGAGAGGCCCGAGCGCTCGGCAGGAACAGTGTGAGGGCAGAATGGCTGAGGAGGCTGCTGAGGTAGGGCTGAGGGGAGATAGGGGAGATTTGGGGGGAATCTGAGGGGAATTGAGGGGTCTGGGGTGCTTATAGGGAAGCTTTGGGGGCAAAATGGGGGATTTAGGGGGGTCCTGAGAGAAATTGAGGGGTCTGAGGTCGGTCCTGTAATGGGATTTGGGAGGCTCTGTGGGGATTTGAGGGGTCCAAGGTGGGGCCAGGGACAAATGAGGTGCGTTTGGGGGTCTCTGAGGGGAACTGAGTGGTCGGGGGAAGATTTGAGGGGAAATGGGAATCTGAGGTGAGGCTGGGGGGACATGGGGGAAATTGGGGAGGTCTGAAAATAATTGAGGGGTCTGAAGTGGGTCCCAAATGGATTTGGGGCGATTTGGGGGGATCTGAGGGGAATTGAGGGGTCTGAATTGCGTTTGGGGAGGCTTTGGCAAAACTGCCCCAAAACACCCCAAATCTCAGAGCAATGCCCCAAAATCCCTGAGACATGCCTCAAAACACCCCAAAATCCCAGAGGAATGCCATGAAGATCTTCACCAAAAAGTGACCCAAACCCACCTGAAACACCCCCAAACCCGAAAAGAATGGGCCTGGATTACCCAAAAATTCCAGAGAAACGCCTCAAAACCACCCCTCAATACCCCAAAACAGCCCCTAAACACCCCAGATCCCTTCAGGTTTCCCCAAAATCGCATAGAAACACCCTAAAATCCCTCCAAACCACTCCAAAATGCCTCAAAGCTGCCCCCAAATATTCCAAAATTGCTCAAAAACCAGCCCAAAACACCAAAAATCCCAGAAAACTGCCCCAAAAATGGTCCTGACCCTGCCCCAAACCTCCCACCTGCCCGAATCCCCCAGGTAAGTTCAGCTTGGACCAAATCCTACTTTCTTTATCCCAAATCTTTTTTTCAACCCCAAATCCTTTCTTTCCCAACTTCAAAATTCTACTTTGTGCCCCCCAAATGTCCTTTTCAGACCCTAAATTCTCTTTTTCCCACCCCAAATCCCCTTTTCCCAACCCAAATCCTTTTCTGTCCACCCAAAATCCCCTTTTTTATCCAAAATCTCCTTTTTCCACCCAAAATATTTTTCAATCCCAAATCCCCTTTTCCTACTGAAATCCTGACCTCAAATCCTTAATCCCCACCCTAAATCTTCCTTTCCTCCCCCAAATCTCCTTTTCCATCCCAAACCCTCATTTTTCCATCTCAAATCCTTCCCCTTTTACCCCAAAATCTCCTTTTTCCACCACAAATCCCCTTTTTAGGGTTTCCCAGGTGTTTTGGGGGTTCCCCAGGCGTTTTTGGGTTTTTCTCACCCCCAGCATTGTACACAGGGTCTCTCTGCAGCCATTGCATATGGACCTGCCCACACTCCAATTAAATCCCAAACCAACCCCAAACCAACCCCAAATAAACTCCAGATGAACCCCACTGTGCCCCCCAGGGCTGGAGTGGTTCTGGGGGGAGTTTGGGTTCTGGTGGGTTTGACCCCAAAGTTTGGTGGTGGGGGAGGTTTGATCCTAAAGTTTGGGGAGGTTTGACACCCCAGGGTTTGGGATCAGGGGATTTGACCCCAGAATTTAGGGATTGAGGGGGTTGGACACCCCAAATTTAGGGATCAGAGGGGTTGGATGCCCCCAATATTTCAAACTCCCAACGTTTGGGAATTGGGGGTTTTGACCCCAAATTTGGGGTTTGGGGGTGTTTGACCTCAGGATTTGGGGGATTTTGATCCCCCCAGGTTTGGGGTAGCGATTGAGATCAAAACAATTCCTTGAAAACAGTGGCAGGATTGGGATTGGGAACAGGATTGGAATTGAGAATGAAATAGGGATTGGGAATGGCAACAGAATCGGGAACAGGAACGGGACTGGGAATGGGAACGGGATTGGAATTGGGAAAGGAAATGGGAACGGGATTTGGAATGGGAGCAGGACAAGGATTGGGACTGGGAAAGGGAACAGCATCGGGAATTGGAACGGGAATAGAAACAGGATCAGGAATGGGAACAGGATTGAGAATGTGAATGAAGAAGGATTGGGAGTGTGAAAGGGATTGGAATTGGGAAAGGGATCGAGATTGGGAATGAGACTGCAATCGGAAACGGGAACAAGATTGGGAATGGGAACAGGAATAGGACTGGGAATGAGAAGGAGATAGGGATTGGGAATAGGAATGGGATCAGGATTGGAATGGGATCGGAATCAGGAATAGGAAGAAGATTGAGAATGGGAATAGGAATGAGATAGGGATTGGGAACAGGATTGGGAACGGGAACGGGTTTGGGAACAGAACCAGAATGAGATAGAGGTTGGGAATAGGAATGGGAACCCGGATCGGGATGGTAAAGCTGTGACATAAATGGGTGCCTTGGCTGGAACATCTCAAATTGCAGAAGTAAAACCAGGATGGGCAGGAACAATTTTTCCTGGCTGGGAACTGGAATTCCAGACCCTGGAAGTGTGAGCCATGCAGGACCATCCAGACTGGGATCATGGGGGCTGGGATGACGTGGACTGGGATCCTCCAGACTGAGTCTGCACAGACTGGGACCAGATGGATCAGGGCCCTGCAGAATGGGATTGTTCAAACTGGGATCCCATGGACTGGGATTGTTCAAACTCGGATCCTATGGACTGGGATTGTACAAACTGGGCTCACATGGACTGGGACTCTACAAACTGGGATCACATGGACTGGGACTCTACAAACTGGGACCATATGGACTGGGATGGCTGCTCCAGAACTATGGAAACCGAGGCGGTCCCGCCCCACCCAGGGTCCCTCCCAGTCCCGCCCAGTCCCGTGTGGGGGCGCAGCCAAAACTCCCCGCAGTGAATAAGGAGGTCCCAGAGCGCTCCCGGTGTTGGTCCCTGTCCTGGTCCTGGTTTCAGTCTCAGTTTGGAGCAGTCCTGGAGTGCTCCTGGTGCTGGTTCTGGTCCCGATCAGAATCTTGATCCCAGAGTGGTGATGGCCTTGGTCTCATTCTTGGCCCTATAGTGGTGCCAGTTTTGGTGCCAGTGCCGGTTCTGGTTTCAGTCTCATTCTTGGTCTCATAGTGGTTCCAGTTCCAGTGCTTGCACCAGTGCCAGTGTTGATCCTGGAGTGCTCCCAGTGCCAATCTCAGTCTCAGTCCCGGAGCTCTCCTGGTGCCCGTCCCAGTGTTTGTGCTGGTCTCAGTCTTGGTCCCAGTATAAATTCTGGGGCTGGTTTCAGTCTCAGTCCCAGCCTTAGTTCCAGTTGTGGAGTGCTGCTGGTCTCGGTTCTGGTGTCGGTTCTGTTCCCAGTCTTGGTCTTGGTCTCCATTCTGATGTTGGTCTCAGTATTGCTGCTGGTCCCGGTCCAGGTGCTCGTCTTGGTCTTGATTTCAAACATTTTAGGTCCATTTGACTGATTTTATAAAAACTGGGATTTTAGACTGGATCTTAGGTTCCTTTTGGATGATCTTAGGCCAGTTTTGATGATTTTAGGTCCCCTTTCTGTGGATTTGAGTTCCCTATGGCTGATTTCAGGCCAAACCTGGTGGATTTAGGCTGCATTTGAGGCCCTTTTTGGGTGATTTTAGACCTAACCAGGTTCTGTTAGGACTGTGTGGCCCTTTGGCCCCGCCCCTTTTCCCTCCCAGTTCCCGCCCCTTTCCCCTCCCAGTTCCCGCCCCTTTTCCCTCCCAGTTCCCGCCCCTTTCCCCTCCCAGTTCCTGCCTTTTTCCCCTCCCAGTTCCCACCTTTCTCTTGACCCCGCCCCTTTCCCCTCACAGTTCCTGCCCTGCCCTTGGCCCCGCCCCTTCCTCTCCCAGTTGGGGGTTCGGAATGGGGCAGGAGGAGGAGGGAGGGAGGAAGAGGCGCAGGGGCAGCAGAAACAGGAAACAAGGAGCGAATTGATCATGAACCCGGAGCTGCCTGAACTGGCAGCCCCCCGGGACCATCGCCCCCCATCCCGCAGGTGCCCGGGGAGGGGGAGCTCGCCCCAAATATCCCAGAGGGGTCCCTTAGTTTGGGGTTTTTGGAGGGGATGTTTGGATCTTGCCAGGCTGCAGAGGCACAGATAGCCTTCAGAGGACATCAAGGGGTCCCCGGGAGGTGTTTTTGGGGGTCCCGGTGGCGGCAGAGCCCCGGCGGGGGCGGGGGGGATGCGGGTCTCCCCGCGGTGGGGGTTGTTCTTCCCGGGCCCTGCGAGCTCTGCCGGGGCCCGTGGGGAGCATGTGGGAGCGGCGGGGTCGGCGGGGGGGCAGCGGTTTGGGGAACCCCGGGAGAGGCGCGGCTTCCCTGAGCGGGACCCCAGAGACAGAAGAACCCCAGAAGGGCAAAGCGGGGAGCCCGAGAAGGGGAACCCCTGGCATTGCTGGGACCCTGGCGGGGGGTGCTGGGTCTGGAGGGGTGGCAGAGCCAGGAAAGGGATTTGGGGCTCCTGGTGCCGCCAGTGGCTGCTCCCAGCATGAGCCCAGTCACTCCCAGGCATTCCATGTTATGATGGAATTTGCCCCAAGCATGGTTCCAGTTGCTCCCAGTTCCTCCCACTGTGGTCCAGTGTGTTCCCCATTCTCACAGCTGCCCCAAACAGCGTCCCAGTCACTGCCAGTTTGATCCCAGTATGAGTCCAGTGTGATGCCAGTCTCAGCCAGCAGGGCCCCAGTCACTCACACTTGCCTCAGTTGCCCCAGCATGGTCCCAGTTTCCCCCCAGCACATTCCCAGTCACTCTCAGTTATGTCCCAGTCACCACCTCAGACACTCCCAGTATATCCCAGTTGTCTTGGACAATCTCGTAGTCGTTACCAAGCACTCCCAGTTACCTCAGCATGGTTCACTTGCCCCCAGTTTTATCCCAGTTGCCCTACAATACTCCCAGTGCTTCTCAGCATTTTTTTGGGTGAGGAGGAGAATGCAGAACTCCAAAGCTGATCCAAATCACTCTCATTCATTCCCTATATGATGCAGCTTTCCCCAAGGATGTACCCAGTTGCTCTCCAGTTCCTCCCATTTTCATCCAGTGCATTTGCAGTTCTCTCAGTTGCCCCCAGTATAGTCCCAGTCTCTCCCATTATCAGGCCAGTGGACCCCAGTGTGATCCCAGTTGCCCCCTGTCAATGCCAGCATGACCCCAGTAGCCTCCAGTATAATCCCTTTGACTCCCTGTCTCTCCCAGTATATCCCAGTCACCCCCAGCATGCTGCCAGTCACTCTCACTTCTTCCCAGTTCTTTCCCCATGATTCCAGTTGTTCACAGCCACTCCCAATCCATCCCAGTCCATCCCAGTATGATGCCAGTCACCCTCAGTGTGATCCCAGTCTCACCCAGCATGGACCCAGCTGCTCTCACTGTGATCCCAGGATGATCCCAGTTGCTGCCAGAATAGTTCCAGCTGTTCCCAGTTCCTATCAGGATGATCCCTAGAATAGCCCCAGTCTCCCTCAGCATTGTCCCACTTTCTCCCAGTTGCCCCCAGCCTGGTTCCAGTCCCCCCCAGTGTGGTTTCAGACACTCTCATTATATCCCAGTTTCCCCAGTAAGGTTCCAGTTACCTCAGAATGATGCCAGTCTTTCCCAGTTACTCCCAGTTGTCTCCAGCCTGATCCCAGTTTCTGTCAGTGTCCCATACTCCCAGTTACTCCCAGTATGATCCCTGTCATGGCCTCAGTCCCCTCAACATGGTTCCAGTGCCTTCCCAGTTGATCCCAGTTGCTCCCAATGTGTCCACATTTTCCTCCCAATGTGGGCCCAGTTGCTCCCAGTAACTCCCAGACAGTTTCCATTCCCCCAATCCCAGTGGCTCTCAGGATGATCCCTGAGACTTGTAGTCACTCCCAGTATGGTTCCAGTCATTTCCAGTATGACCCCAGTCACTCCCAGATCCTCTCAGTATTCTTCCATTCATGCCCAGAGTGAATCCCTGTCACTCCCAGTGTGGGCCCAGTTGTTCCCAGTCACTCCCAGGATGGTTACAGTTGTGGCCAGGACTTTTGCTGTCACTCCCAGTCTGATTGCAGTATGATCCCAGACTAGGATATTCCCAGTACTATTCCAATCACTCCCAGTACAACCCCAGGTAGTTCCAGTAGGATCCCAGTATGACTCTGACATGGGCACAGCTGCTCCCATTATCATCTAGTGTGGTTCCAGTTGCTCCCATTTCCCCTCATTTTGATTTCAGTCTCTCCCAGTGCATCCCTGTTGCCACCAGCATGTGGCCCAGTCCCTCCCAGTTGTCCCCAGCTGATTGCAGACTGATCCCAGTTGTTCACAGGCATTCCCAGTCACTCTCACTGCAGTTCCAGTTGCTGCCATTATAATCCAGTATGATCCCAGTATTTCTGTGCATGGTTCCATTTCCTCCCTGTTTCTCCCAGTGTGATCCCAGTTCCCCCATTTGCCTGTAGCACAGTCCCAGTCACTCCATAGATGATCCCAGTTTCTCCTAACATGGTCCCAGTCATGTCCAGTTCCCCCAGTACAGATTAGTAGTTCCAGCTGACTCCCAGCGTCCCTCAGCGTGGTCCCAGTTCTCCCCAACATGGTCCTGATATTTCCCAGTGTGGTTCCAGTCACTCCAGTGTTACAGATAAAAATGAGATCAAGCAGAATTAAATATGATTAAAATAAGCGATATTTATTTTGCGCCTGAAACACGGTCCTCGACAGCCACAATCAAAAAGGACAATGCCGAGCCCGGGGTCGGCATCGGGTGAACACACAATGATTCAAACTCTCCGCTTTAGTTAGCCCTGTTTTTATACAGTTTTTCCTTGCCCGGAGCGGAGGTCTTTGTCTTCTCTTGTCGTTCAGCATATTCATGTAGTTTTCTTTCACCGCATTGAGCGGGATAAAACCATATCCTGGGAGATGATGAATTTTGATGAAGGCAAGTTCATGTTTACAGGAAGGTGGAATTGAGATGTAACTTGCAGATTTTGGTTTGCTGGAAACGGGCATTCAGATGTATTTTTCTTGATGGCTCTGATTACCTTAATTGTGGGTGCTTATCGGGCTCTTATCTTTTGGGTGTTCCCAGGACAGAGCCATCTCCACCATGGCTACGTCTATTGTCTTGTTAACCCGAGCTCTTCAGCTTTTGCTGGCAGTTACAGTGTTGTTATGAAGCAATCCCCTTGCAATCCCTTTGCAGCTTTTGTCTTTTTTTTATTATTATTAATTTACTCACAGAAATAGCTTATTCTACATTAATTTTCAACTTTACACGAATTACATTATATATTACACCAGTAAGGTCACAGGCACTCCCAGTATATCCCAGTGGCCCTGAACATGCTCCCAGTCATTTCCTGTGTCCCCAGGAAGGTTCCAATTCCCCCAGTACAGCCCAGTCCCTCCCAGTGGTGCCACTCCTGGGATCACCCACCCCTCTCTGTGTTCCAGGATCTCCTGAGAGGCGCCCCAAGGGCTGGAAATCACCCCCCAGGGTTCCCAGCAAACCCCAGTTTGGATCTGCAGCTTCCCAGTTTCCCTCTCCCTTTCCCCGGCCGGCTTCCCCCCGGCCCCAGCGGGTGGGAGCAGCCGAGAGCCCCGCGCTGCCCATCCCGACCTGTCCCGGCTCCATCCCCGCTCCTCCCGCGGGCTGCGAGGGCTCGGGAACGGGGCACCGAGGGTGTCGCTGCTGCTGGGGAGGAGGAGGAGGGATGGGAGAGGAGGGATGAAGGAGGAGAGCGAGAAGGGATGGAAGTAGGGGAGGGACGGGAGAGTCAGGAAAGAGGAGGATGAATGGAAAAGGAAAGACAATGGAGGATCAGCAATAGGGGAAGGAGGAATGAGGTCGAGCACTCCCTGAATTGACAGATCCCCCATCCATGGGACCATCGCCCCCACAGGTGACCGGGGAGGGGGAGCTCAGCCCAGATATCCCAGCGCGTCCCTGGGTTGGGATTTTTTGAAGGGATGTTTGGAGAATGCAGAACTCCAGAGCAGAGTAGAAAATGCCCCGTGAGGGGACACTGGGGGGTCCTGGTGGCGGCTGCCGGCAGAGGCAGCCTGGAGGAGCAGAGCCCTGTGTCCCCCAGGACCCCAAAGTGGGGAGCCCAGAGAGGAGGGAGCACCGCCATTGGAGGGACCCTCAACAGCCTGGAGAGGGGCAGGGGGACTCCTTGGACCCCCAGCACCCCAAAGCAGAGAATAAGGGGAGAAGGGACCCCGGGACTCCGAAATCCCCCTGGATCCCTAAATGGGGAGAGGGAAGAGGTGGGAGCTTTTCAGATTGCAGGGACTCCCAGCAGCCTGGGGAGGGTGGGCACCGGGTAGATGGGGGACCCCCATACAAGCATGACCCTTAGCAGCTGGGACAGGGGGAATCCCTGAACACAAAAGGGAGGGACCATTCTCAGGAACTCTTGGGAGGCATTTTCAGGGCCAAATGTTGGTGTTTGGGAGGTTTTGATGGACACCAGCTGCCCGGGGACTTCTAGAGATGGACTTGGGCAGGAGGAACTGTTGCCTTTAGGAGCTGGAACAGAGTTCACACAGAGTTAGGGGAAATAAAATGGGTATTTATTCAAAGGCCTGCAAAGGCCACACCCTGGCAGCACAGTGCCACAGCGTGGCCCCTGCCCTGTCCGAGTGGCTCTCAGGTGGAAGCAAGAGAGCAAAAGGTCACATGATTTTACACTCATATAAACTGGCCATCCAATCAACAGTTTCAATTTGTAGAATGTAATTTCCCATTTCTCCTGGCTGAATCGTGCTCTTCTCACATTGTTTATACTCAAGGCCTGGAGCCTGAGGACAACTGTCCTTGAGTCCATAGCTGGTATCGGAATATTTCGCCTTCATCATCCTAAAGCACAACTAAAAGCATACTCAAGCAGAACAGAAAACTTGGATCTTAAGGCATCATTCCCCCCTTTAGAGGCTTGACAAGGCCTCTATACCTCTTCAAGTCTCTATTCTAAACTTGTCAATTTCACTAATGACAAAAACTTAATGACTTATCAGTGTCTAACAATCTAACAATCAATAACAATGTAAGTATTTAACATTAGATAAGTATCTAATAAGAAATACATACTAATAAATGAACTTAATAAACATCTAACAAAATAATATCTTACACAATCAACTATTATGTAAAGAAGAATAGTAATTGAACACAAAGGAAGAATCACTTAAAATATGTTATCATTAATGTCAGTCTTTGTAGTCTTTGTTGTTACAATTGTTCAGGAGCTGAGGCTTTCTTAATTCTGGAATAGTGAATCCAGGGTCCTCTGTCCGCAACTTTGACTGCGGTAAAGGTTGTCAGCAGGACTTTAAATGGTCCTTTCCACTTGGCTTGCAGAGGATCACTGTCCCACCATTTCACATAGACCCAGTCTCCAGGCTGGAATGGATGTGCAGGTGTGTCTAGTCCTAGATAGCACAATGTGACTCTGAAGCTTCTGTAAAGTAGAACCTAAAGCCATTAAATAATTCTGCAAATCACATTTCCCCTTCAAATGAATTTCACCTGGAATATGTGGACTTTGACATGGTCTGCCATACAGTATTTCGTAGGGACTGATGTTATCTCTCCGCCTTGGTTGGATGCGAATTCTCAGTAAAGCTATAGGTAGGGCCTGAACCCATGTCATGGATGTCTCCTGACAAATTTTACTAATTTGTCTTTTAAGAGTTCCATTCATACGTTCGACTTTACCACTTGCTTGGGGTCTGTAAGGTGTGTGCAGATCCCAGGTAATTCCTAAAATCCGGCTAACATCTTTAACCACTGTAGCAACAAAGTGTGGTCCCCTATCTGATGATATTCCCAAGGGAACCCCAATTCTCGGAATTATATGGTTAAGCAGATCTTTCACCACCTCCTTGGCTGTGTTAGTGCAACAGGGGTAAGCTTCTGGCCATCCACTGAAGGTGTCAACTAATACCAGTACGTACCAGTATCCCTCTTTCTGTGGTAACTCCGCAAAATCTATTTGCCAGTAATCCCCAGGAAGATCTCCTGCTTTTGTTACTCCTAATACCACTTTCTTTTTTATGTCAGGGTTGTTTTTACAGCAAATTTCACATTTAATTACTACTGATTGTATAAAATCAATCATTCCCTTTCCTATTACTACCTTTCTTAGATGTTTCAAAAGGTATCCAACCCCGTAATGTGTGGTTTCCTGTTCCCTCTGGACTAATTCCTGAAGGATCAGGGGTGGGACTACCACCTGGTTCATCGGGGTAACAGCCCACCCACCTTCTGTAATTTCAGCTTTAAGAAATTTTATTACTTTGTGATCTGCCTGATCATATTTTGGGGTGTACCCTGACAAATCAATCTCTTTTTGCGGAATTACTGCAAGAATACCTTTTTCTGTAATCCTTCTTGCTGTTTTATCAGCAAAACAATTTCCCAGTTCTGGAGCAGTTTTCCCCTTTTGGTGACCTCTACAGTGCAAGATAGCTACTTCTGCGGGTCTTTTAATGCCTTCTAAGAGGGCAAGTATTTGCTTAGCATGCTTGATTTGATTACCTTGAGCATTCAAAAGTCCTCTTCCTTTCCAGATAGCTCCATGGGCATGGACAACACTGAATGCATATTTGGAATCAGTCCATATATTTACCTTTTTCCCCTCTCTCAGGTCTAGGGCTCTTGTTAGTGCAATCAGTTCAGCTTTCTGTGATGACACGTCCGCTGGCAGGGCCTTTGCCTCGATCACCTTGTTCTGTGTGGTCTCTGCATAGCCTGTCATCCTTTTACCATTTTTCATGAAGCTGCTTCCATCTGTCCAATCTGGATTCTCCATGGGCACATCTTTCAGATCTGACCGGCTGGAACAGACCTCTTCAATTATCTGCAAGCAGTCATGCTCTGGCTCATTGTCAATTAAAATGGAGGACAGAAACATAGCGGGGTTAACAACAGAAGTTGTTTTTAAGGTAACATCATCTTGCTCTAACAGCAGTGATTGGTATCTCAGCATCCGGCTGCCAGACAATCAATGTTCCCCTTTTTGTTCAAGGACAGCTGCTACAGCATGGGGTACATACACTACAGTATGTCACCCAAGGGTAAGTTTTTGGGCCTCCTGGATCAAAATGACAGTGGCTGCCACGGCCTTTAGGCACCCTGGCCAACCTTGTGCAACATTATCCAGCTGTTTAGACAAGTAGGCCACAGCTCTCCACTGGTTCCCGAGACGCTGTGCTAGCACCCCCAAAGCCATATTCTGTCTCTCATATGTAAAAAGTTCAAAGGGTTTAGTTAGATCTGGCAGTCCCAGTGCTGGAGCTGACATCAGTGAGCATTTCAGCTGTTTAAAAGCTGCTCTAGTGTGTTCAGTCCATGGAATAATTCCTCTCTCGGCTACTTTTCAATACCCCATATATGGGTTTTACTAGGAGTCCATAATTTGCTATCCATAAACGACACCAACCTACCATTCCTAGAAAAGCTTGCATCTCTCTCACTGTATGAGGCTCTGGGAATTAACAGATAGCTTCTTTCCTTTCCTTGCTGAGTTGTCTGTGTCCCCGGAAGATCTCAAGTCCGAAATAGACGACTGTTTCTTTAGCAATCTGTACTTTGTCTTTAGAGACTCTGTACCCATTAAGTCCCAAAAAGTATAATAAACTTACAGTGAATCGTATGCAGTCATCTCTGGTCTTGGCTGCAGTCAAGATGTCATCCACATATTGAAGAATAACTCCCTTTGGCTCCTGTTTTTTCCAGTCCTCCAATTCCCTTGCTAGCTGGTTCCCAAATATAGTTGAGCTGTTCTTAAAATCTTGGGGTAAAACTCTCCAAGTTGACATTTTCTTCATGTCTCGGGATTTTCCCATTCAAAAGCAAAAAGGTCTTGACTATTTTTGTGTATAGGAATGCAGAAAAAGGCATCTTTCAAATCTATAACAGTAAACCACCCTAACTCATCTGTCAGTGTGGTCAAAAGGGTGTAGGGATTGGCTACTACTGGATGTATATCCTCCGTAATTTTGTTAATTGCTCTCAAGTCTTGTACTAATCGGTAACTCTTGCCATCTGCCTTCTTAACACCTAAAATGGGGGTATTGAATTTGGACTCACATTGCACTAACAAACCATGTTGTAGGAATTTTTCAATTATAGGTACCAATCCCTTACGACTTTCTAATTTTAAGGGGTATTGTTTCTGCCTTACCAGTGTGGCTCCTGGTTTGAGTGCAATACTCACTGGTTCTGCCCGCTTGGATCTTCCTGGCATATCACTGGCCCACACTATTGGATTTACCACACTTTCCACTTCAGTGGGGATTTCACTGCATTTTTTCCTGTATAAAGAGTGCAGCAACTTGGACAAATTTAGATTCAGGAATTATTACTTGTACACCCCTTCCTTTTCTAAATTTAATCACTGCTTCCAATTCTTCAAGCAAATCCCTCCCTATCAATGGTTTTGGGGAGTTGGGCATGTAAAGAAATTGATGGGTTACCCAGTGCTTCCCCAATTTGAATTTTAAAGGTTGGAAAAAAGGCCTTGTTTCAGTTACCCCAGTCACCCCAACACCATGTACAGTGTCGTGACTCAGTTCCCCTTCCAAGGTATTTAACACAGAATATGCTGCTCCGGTATCTACCACAAACTCGATGTCATCATTCCCCAGCTTCGTCATAACCAAGGGCTCTGCTGGGGGAGGAGCCCTCGGTCGCTGTCACTCAGAGCCCGAGCCACTTGAAGTTTGTACTACCAGGAGTTGGGAAACTGAGGATTTTTCTTTCAACGCTGGACAGTCCTTTTTCCAATGTCCCCACTTTCTACAGTATGCACACTGGTCCCTCTCTGTAGGGGAGGCTTTGTTAGATGACTTTTTCCCAGTTGCCTTTTTACTAGGTTGGGGTTTAACCCTTTCAGTTGGACCCCTATCCCGAAACACCTTCCAGGCAACCTCTAGCAGTTTTTCCATATCTCGAGCTCCCTCTATCTTTTGTAGCTTCCTTCTTATATCATTTGAAGCCTGACCCATAAACAACAAAACCAGATGTGCTTTACCATCAGCTGATTCAGGGTCTAAATCAGTATACTTAACAGTGGTTTCTCTTAATCGGTTTAAAAAATGAGTGGGTGATTCATCATAATTTTGTCTTATTTCATAAAGCTTTGACCAATTTATGGCTTTAGGTACCCCATGCTTTAACCCATATACCACAAGGCTTTGATATCATTTCAGTCTTGCCATTTGTTCTGGTATATTTGGATCCCATCCAGGATTTTCGAGGGGAATATCTGAGTAACCGTACCTTGAAGTAATGCACTGGCTACGTTCCCCTCCACTGAGGTTATGATGGCCTTATTGACCATTTGTCTCTCAGTGGGATCAAGTAATGTATCTAACATAGAGTTCAAATCTGCCCAGTCAGGGTTCTGTGAATTAATAGCCCGTTCTATTAGTTTTCCAATTTATCTGGGTTCTCTTTATATTTCCCCATGGTACTTTTCCACTGCTCTAACTCTATAAGGGAGTATGGGACTTTCACATATATTGGCCCCTGATTGCCTACTGCTTGTCTTAAAGGGGCTTGCAAAATTGGTTCTCTTTCTTTCTCCCTTCTTGATCTAGTACGCTGGGCAATTGGGCTACATTCTCTGAGGGCTCTTCTTACTATCCTTCCCCTCCTTCGCTTGTTTAAAGCAGCAATAATTTCGTCTATTTCATCATCCTCTTCTTCCTCAGAGTCATTTGAATAAAAACTGTCCGAGTCTGTTGTGGCCTGAAGTGTACCTCGGCTAGTCCCCATCCTAGAAAGCACCAGGCAAGACCTTTTGCGATGCCGCTCCCGGGCTGTGCGTCTGCGATCTTTCAGTGTCACCTCCGGTGGCACCTCCCTGGCCCTCGGGGTTGCCGTGGGATCTCACAGGCCCGAGGACGGAGGAGGTGCCACTTCCCCTGCGGGAGGTTCCCTCCCCACCTTCTTTGTAAAAGGCCCTGTCCCCTGCCCCTGCTCTCGGGGCGGTGTGGGGGCTGCCGGGGCCGTGTCCCTTCGCTGCCGGGGCCGTGTCCCTTTGCTGCTGGGGCTTTGTCCCTTTGCTGCCGGGGCTGTGTCCCTTTGCTGCCGGGGCCGTGTCCCTTTGCTGCCGGGGCCGTGCCCCTTTGCTGCCGGGGCCGTGTCCCTTTGCTGCTGGGGCTTTGTCCCTTTGCTGCCGGGGCTGTGTCCCTTTGCTGCCGGGGCCGTGTCCCTTTGCTGCCGGGGCCGTGCCCCTTTGCTGCCCGTGTCCCTTTGCTCCCGGGACCGTGTCCCTGCTGCCAGGGCCGTGTCCCTGCTGCCAGAGCCCGCCTTCCTCCTCTGTCACTGATCCAGGCCCTGCCTGGCCCGTGCCCTTTTTGCAGGGCTGCGGTCTGGCCCGAGCCCGTGCCCAGCGCAACTGGGACCGATTCGGCCCTCATGGCCGGCGGCACCAGCTCCAGCTCTGATTCCTCTGATTTTTTATATAAAGTACTGAAAGTTGGCTCCTTCTTTTTACCCTTTAAGACTAATAAATGCTCCTTCTCCATATCGCGATCCTGCTCGCTTGATAACACCAGAAAGAGCCGGGCATATTCTAATTCTTCAAAAAATCTATCTCCACGTATTCGAGATATTAAACTTAATACTAATGTCTGATCTAAACTTCCAAACCTAGGCCATGTTTCTCTATTATCTAATTCATATGCTGGCCACATTTTTTCAGAGAGTCTAATCAGTCTAGGTTTTGAGAGCATAGATTCCTCCTCAACTAGATTTGCCCAGTTTTTCAGTATTAATCCCAAAAGGGCTATCTCTTGGAATGCTTCCGCTATCACGTTCAGAAGAGGATGTGCACCCCATTCTGATACCCTAAAATATACAGCAAAGCACAAACAGTTGGCATTCAAACCCACAACCCTCTGAGCCACAGCACAGACACTAATGAACTGCAGCACCCTTTGGCTTCAAGCCAAGAGCTCTGCAATTCAAACCTGCTCTTTATGAAGGTGGTCCTTCTCACAGATAAAGAGACAAGTGTTGTGCTGAGGTTCTCCAAAACAAATTCACACTTTACAAGATCACAAATTACAAATCCTGAGATTCTCCAAAACAAATTCACACTTTCCAAAATTACAAATCCTCTTAGCACCTAACCCAGATGCTAAACAAACAGAATGCCTTTTTATTCCATCACTCACATGTCTCTGTTCCCAGGGTTCTTGGCTGTGATATCTCTGGACCTGCGTTGGGCCTTTCCAGAACTGTCAGCCTCAGTCCAGGGATTTTCCAGATGCCTCCTCTCCTGGCTGGCTCGCCAAAAACTGTTGCCTTTAGGAGCTGGAACAGAGATCTCACAGAGTTAGGGGAAATAAAATGGGTATTTATTGAAAGCTCTGCAAAGGCCACACCCTGGCAGCACAGTGCCACAGCGTGGCCCCTGCCCTGCCTGAGTGGCTCCAAGATGGAAGTATCAGAGGGCTTGGTCACATGATTTCACGTTTTTATAGACTTCAGCCCATTTACATACAGCAGTCCACCATCCAATTAATAGTCTCAAATTGTAAGGTGTCCTCCTCCTCTTCTCCTGGCTGGCCTGCCCTCCTCTTCTCACATTGTTTATACTTTTGGCCTGGAGTCTGAAGAAACTGTCCTTGAGTCCATAGCTGGTATTGGACTATTTCGCCTTTATCACCCTAAAGCATAATGGAAAGCACACCCAAGCAGAACAGAAGACTTGGATCTTAAGGCATCACTCCCATGCTGGTGCTGCAGGTGGGAAGTGCAAATCTGCAGGGCTGGAGAGCCCCTCAGCCCAGGGTGAGGGGTCCCCCCGTGCTGAGCTGTGCTGGGGCTGTTCCTGTGCTCAGGGACACTTGGGATGGGCCATGGCACTTGGCCACCAGTGGAGCTTCTGTGCACTCCTCAGGCAGGACCTGATGTAATTCTTTGATAAATTCCATTAAGGCTGAATGTCTTGCTTATACCTCAGTTTTGTTCTCCCCCTTCTGACTGCTAAGTGCATGTGCATGCAGTCCATGGAGACGATGATGATTTAAGTGACAAAGTACCAAGGATGTATAGTGTGGTGCTCCTGTGTTCAAGCATTTGCCTTCCCAAGGAAAGGAGACAGCATCAGGCATTGGCTGCACGGTGCAAAACTGGACATGAAGAGCTGTAGCATGATTTGAAAAACCTGCTGTAAAGCTACAGGAGTTGTATTGGGCTCAGTGTATTACTGGAATAGTAGAATCATAAAAAAATTACATGGAAAAAGTGAGAAAAAGTAGACTGACTCCCTAATGATCAGGGTAATGTTAAATTTGGGGGATTATCATTGTGATCCCTTGTGCAAAATATGTTTGGTATCAAAATTGGTAATGTGGAGAGCTAGAAATCTTTTAAAATTATATATGCATTTTTTCATGCATATGAAATTTTACAGGGTTTAAAAGGCAAATTATTGTTTATTTACAGGGAAAGATAACTTCTTTGCACTGTACTGAAATGCAGTAAACTTCAACACAAATACTACTCGTAGTTTTTAAAGAAGGATCAAGAATGTGTGGAAAAAACACACTGGAAAAAAAAATTAATTTGGAAGACTTCATGCAGAAAAGCATATGGGAGCTTTTGAACTAGTATCCAAAGCACAGGGTTTATCTGTATAGAAGGTAATTGGATACTACAGTGTCTGACAGGTTGGATGACTTTCTTACTCCTTCAAGAATGTTTACTAAGAGAAAGCTGGAGTACAAGAGTGATTTAGCTGATTGAATTGCTGTATTACCTTGATACTTTATAGTTTTATTATTAGCATGGGAATCACAGAGATTATTTTCTGCCATGTGAGGAAGAAAATATTTATTTAATAAATTTTACTTTTAAATATGCCACAGAATTGCATATCCCCAGAGGAAAAGTAGTGACATTGAAAGTTTCATAGAAAATTTGGATTTGGATTCTTTCCTTCTGTTCCATTTAGTAAGACGTGTACATGTTACAGTGAAAATGGAGACTGTGATCCTGCTTGCCATTAACTACAAATCAAGTGATTTTTACACAAGTCATGGTGTGATTTAAAGACTTGGGATATTGTGGGCTTTGTGGTCAACTTTCTCAGCCTCAGCGAGGGTGAAATACCTAGAAAAGAGGAAGGATGGATTTGTGGTTTAAGTATGAAATTGGAAAACAGGAGATGTGTTCCCAGTTTGATGACAGATTGTTTGATTTGAGGAAAAGTAATTTTCTGTTCCTTAATTTCTGCTTATGCAAATGGGAGTGTTATTGACTGATTCTGCTGAATAGAGGACTTGATTTATTAACATTCATAATGTGCTTTTAGACAAGGAGAAAGTCAATATTAGGAAATGGACTCAAAAGAACTTATTTAATACCTTCCTCAAAGAAAAGTTACTTGGCAGTAGAATACCCTGAAGGCAATATCTTTTATTGGTGTGTATCAAAATTAGGATAAATTTTAAAGTTCTTCCTGTGTTTTCTGTCATATCTACCATATTGCATCATCTACCATATCTACCAATATCTGTCAGCCTAAAATATCTGCCACTTGTATCTTTATAGCTCTTTTTTAAAAAAAATATTGTCTGTCCAGACGATGCCAGGGAGTATTCCAGAAACTGTTTCTGTTCTGTTGGTTTTCCCCCTCAGGAATGGTTATAGCACAAATATATAACAAAGAGCATATGAAGACCTGGAGTTCATCCAGTAGCAAAAGTTTGGAACACTGAGACTGCTGGGCATAGACTACCCCAGGTGAAGTACAAGTAAGAAGTGCTGTTAGAGAGGAGCAAGTTCCACATACAAGGAAGGTTCATTTCACTAGACTACACTGTAAATAAGCTTGTCTTCCTTAGAACTGAGTTTCCTGTTGTTTGCACATGTTTTCAGCTGATGTTCCTTGTATTACTGGTTACTTGTGCGGCCCATGATAGTGGTTCTTGATCCTTTAATGGAGTATACACTGCAAATATACTCTGCATTGTACTACTGTGGATTTTTGAAGCATCACTACTTCCTGAGCAGCGCATCAAACATATTCCTGCAAGTGTAGTTAAACTGCAGTGTGACAGATGTCACTCTGTCACACTTGCCATCCCAGAAGCAGCAGTTGCCCTCATCACCTTTACCCTCCCCACAGCAGAATTAGCAAGATACTCTCTCAAAGCATTTCTTCACTCTGCCACCTTATCACCAGGATTTGGATTTGTGTGCAGTGAGGTGTGCCTTCATCACTTATGCTGCAGAATACAGAACAGAATGTATACCTGGGACTTAATTTCCTGGGAAATTATAGATAATTCAGGACCTAATGGCCTCGCTAATGGCATGGTCAGCTGCAAGTATTTTCAGCTGCAAGTGTTTTTGACTATTCCTCCGTTCTCAACCCAGTGTATCTCATCAAGTTTATGGTCTTTGTTTGCATAGAAGGGTCTCAATCTGAGCTCAATATACCCATGAGACTAATAGTCTGAGATAGAGACCATGGCTGATAGTGTCCCTTTTTTAGCACAAGACACATAAAGATAATTATGGAGGAATGAGGAAGATTTTAAAAACCCAATATGGATCACCATGCTTGAATGAAAATGAACACCTTTTCAGGCAAAATTCACCCTCCTATGATTTCTGTTTTTTTCATACACAAGGATAGCAGCATTGCTGTTCAAAAGAATATCTTCCTCTGTGTTTCTGCTTCATTGTTGCTGATTTGCAGCTAAAACCTGATTATCATGTTATGCTTAACCGAGTGTCTTACCAGTACCTTTAAAGAAACTTTCTTGGATACTTGTTCTAGTCAATCATATGAGTGCTTGATGCACAGCTGCTGGGCTTCTATTGTTAGTTAAGTCCTGATACACATCAGGTCAGCCCACCTGGTGGCATCAGCATTTTGCCAGACTTTCACACTGCTTCACTAAACATAAGACACAAAACTGCTTTTTATTGTCATACTGCCAACAACTTCTCCATCTCCATCTTCTATATAGTATCTTCATGCATACCTACACAACTTGATACACCTTTAACTCATCAAGAGGTCTGCTTCTTTGACAGCTCACTCAGTAATCCTTCTACTGCCATGGACATGAGAAGCTGCCTTGTTAAGAAAACTCCACTAGTGATGATAAACCACTGCCAAAACAAATGAATTCAGAAGTGACTGGATGTTCAGTTTCACTGATGGGTATGAATGTGTGATATGTGTTTTTTCAGTGACTGGTTAACTGTTTTTTTGGCCTGATGTTCCAAAACAAATTACACAGGCAGCAGAAGTTAACCAACAGCAGACAATCTTAATCAGACTAGGCACCATGTCTAACCAGCACACTTGTATTAATATACAAGAGAGCCAAAAAGGCTGCTGAGGAAGTCTTAAACACTCAGTCTGGAGAGATTAAATTATCTTACCGCTATTTGTGAGTGAACATGCTTTAAAGGAATAGTGTGTGCTCTAAAGCTGATGTGTACATTAAGTACCATTATGCAGCATTGCAGTAAAGGAATTGATTTTATGACATGTCCCTTTGGACATGAGAGGGAAGGTGTCATGTTGCTCTAGACCTTAATTCAGAGTGATGTTCAAATGTTGCTTTTGGCACTTGTCCTAGACTTAGCTGTGGTGCAATTTGTGGACACTTTTTTTTACAAGTTGGAAAGGCGCATGCAGATGCTGTTACCAGAAAGAAATCCTTGTGGTTATCATAAACAGGTTATCTCCCCTTCTGCCCATTAAATCTTGACAATGATTTCACTATGCATGGACTGTTATACCACATCACACATCCAAGTGAAAAAAAAACAATTATCAATCAGTCAAGATCTGGCAATCAGCAGGGATCTAATACGAGCCAGATGCTCTTCTGTCTTTCCCAAACAGCCCTGTGTCATTGCATTCACTGCTTGGCTATCAGCTTCTCACATGAATGGAGGAAACCAGGTTTGGTCCTCAGTACAGGTTTTTTGTCTAAGTCCTCTGAGGTGACTTGCATGTTATCTGAGCATAGGTACAAGCACCTTGAAGAATCATCCCTTCAGAGCTTCTACAGTTGTTTTTTTCTCTGTGTCTGAAAAGTTCTGGGCTGATGATGTGGTCAGAAAGCTTAAAATGGGGATTGTATGGTCATGAAAAGAAAAGAAGAGGGGAAGGAGCATTGGAGGGGGTCTTCTGCTCATATGTGAGCAGACAGTGATAAAACCATTCTGAGGAAAGGTGTAATTTTTGAAGGCTTATTGGCACAATTTGTATCTTGAGAAAAAAATGCGACCTTTGTGCAGTATTACTTGAATTATCTGTGAAGTGTTTTAAGGGTGGAAAATGCTGTGCACAGACCCTACCAGCTGAAATCCGAAGCTTTAAGTCGTGATTGGCATCCAACTGCTTCCTGAAGGGTTTGGCTTTGTGTTACAGCACAAACCATAGAAAATCGTTGGTTTCTGCTTCTAAGCTACAGCCAGACCCTTGTAGGAACAGCTGATGAGCTTTAGCCTTGAGGTAGGCACAAATCAAACAAATGTTGCAACTCAGACCAAGTGGTTGACTCCATCTGTCTGTACTCAGAGAGATCTCTGAACAGCTCTGACCCTAGACTGGTGACAGGCTGCTATTAGAAGTGTCCTTTGGTAAGTCCCAAAGCCGTAGTTCATAGAAACCAAACAAAAATAAGGGCTGTATTTTAACATGTTAGTGGGGAGCACGATGCAGTCATTGCTGCATGTAGCGGTGCAAGCACATTACATGCTGTGTGGTTAGTGTTTAAACTTGTCACTTTTTCTTCTGAACAAGGACTGATGTCACACACACCAACACCTGAGAGCTATTAATAGGAGCGTTTGAGACAGAAAAAATCCCATACATATACACCCTGTAAGTCTTTTAGAAAGCTTTGCTGTTGGGGAGGTTTGGCTGATAAAAGAAGGCCAAATCATAACGCTCTTGGCTTTAGACGGGAGCCTCGCAGAGAGGAGAGCGTAACCATCTTCCTTCAGGAAGCTCAAGACACAAAAGCTCCTGCCAAGGAAGCCCCCCCTTCTCAGCGCCCCGGAGCGCGCTGTGCGCCTCGCTGCCGCGGCGGCGGCTCCCGCTGGGCCCTCCCGGCCCGGGTGTCCTCGCACGCCCGGTGCCCGTGGCGGGGGCGGCCCCGGGCGGGCCAAGGGCGCCTCTGCCGGGCTCGGGCGGCGCTGCCGCTCCCCGCCTCCTCCGCCTGGCAGCCGGGCGGGCAGGCACCGGGAGAGGGAGAACGAGAGGGAAAGGGAGGGCGCGCAGCTCGCCGCCGCCCCGGAGCCGTGGCAGCGCGGCCGGCCTGGGCGGCAGCCGGACCCGGCCCGCCCGCCCGGCAGCGGGAGCGCCTCCGCCACCGCCGCCCGCCTGGGGCCGCCCCCGCCATGGAGCTCTCCCTGCGGCCGCTCCTGGCGTCCTGCCTCCCGCTGGGGGCGGCCGCGGAATTTGACAGAAGGTAGGCGCGGGGAGAGCGGGGGCGGCGGCCGGGACCGGCCGGGCGGGCGAAGTCTCCGTTCCTTCAGGGAGAGCGGAGGGAGCCCGGGCTCTCCCCTTGCTGACGCGGGGCGCTGTGGTGGCCCCCGG
Organism: Erithacus rubecula; assembly: GCF_903797595.1. Classification (NCBI taxonomy): domain Eukaryota; kingdom Metazoa; phylum Chordata; class Aves; order Passeriformes; family Muscicapidae; genus Erithacus; species Erithacus rubecula. The sequence goes on along the minus strand of NW_027635651.1, from coordinate 26,773 downwards.
GCTCCTGCTTGGCATCGGGGCTGGGTCCTGGCGAGGCGGGGCGGCCGGAGCCCTCGGCGGGACGCGTGTGGCGCTCCCGGTGCAGGCAGCGGTGCCGGGCCTGGGCCGCACCTGGAGGCGCGGGGCCGCTCCCGAGCCCCCCCGGCACGGAGCCCTCAGCCTCCCGCCCTCCGAGTGCCGCTCCCGAGCCCCCCGGCACGGAGCCCTCAGCCTCCCGCTCTCCGAGTGCCGCTCCCGGAGCCCCCGGCACGGAGCCCTCAGCCTCCCGCCGCTCCAGGCTCGGCAGCCTCAGCGCGGGCTTAGGTGTAAGAGGAGTTCATTTCTCTGGCGGGGCCGCGTCCCGCAAGAATTAAAAACAAAGCGCATCGCGTGTTGTAGAGATAAAATGAGTTTATTGGCGCCCGGAGGCGCTGCGAACAGACGGCGGCGGGGTCGCGGCTCAAGTCCTGGCACGAAGCTCGGGGCGCGTGTGCCCGCGGGCCGTGTCGCGCCGTGTCCTCCAGGGCTCGTGTGCTGTCAGTGTCGCGACCCTGCGCCGTGCGGGGCAAGCGGCCAGCGCCACCCCCGCCCTTCCCAGGGTTTCCTTTCTTTTTTTCAATAAATAAGGATTTGCTCAAACGCAGCGCTCACGGGATTCCAGCCTGTCGTTAAAAGACATTGCTGATTCGTGGTACTAGTTTATAACTCCGTGAGGCCGTGGTATGTTTTCTTTGGAACTAGGGAAGAGTGCAGCTCTCCTTTTATACTTAATTTCTGCTTAAGAGTCCAAGAAGCTTTTGTTTTCATTCTTTTTTTTTCCATTAATGTTTCAGTGAGACAGGTTGGCCATATCAGTGAGAAAATTTTGCCATATATTGTGAACTGAAACAATGCCTAAACTTTATGATGGCATTTATTCCATACTATAAATTCTGTTTCAGACTTCGGAACTTCTGTTCAGTGCCAGCCTGGGAGTGGCAGGAGTGAGCGTACTGCAAAGCATGTCAGCTTTTTCAGGCTTTGCTCAGTTATCCTAATTATCTTTTCCCCTCTTCACCTATTGTCATTTGCATTTTTTGAAGTAAACAAAGTATTAATGATAGAGATATCTTAGTATTAGCTGAGAGCAGTTACTCTCTCAATAAAAGTAAAAAAATACATATCTCTATGCAGGAGGGTTTTTTGCTGTTCTTTTTCTTTTAGGATGTTTTGGTTGGTTGGTAGATTTTTTTCTTTTACTCTAGGATGATTTTAGCTACTTTCAGAAAGTTTCACCAGACTTTGTTGAACTGTGTTGTTGAACAGGTGGCCCAGACAAATGGTCTCATCTGCAGGACTGTGTCGGTTTGGAAGCAGAATTGACTGCTGCTGGGGCTGGGCCCCAGTGGCTTGGGGACAGTGCCAACGTGAGTATCTCTGCTGCTGGGGCTTCTGGTCACTTGTAGAGAAAGCTTGTACACACCTAGTCACATCTTTGATGTGTTCACACCTGACACTGCAGGGCCAGGCTTTTGCACGTGTGAGCCTGACTGACTTAGAAGGATGCTGTCATGTTGAAATTTTAGCAGTGCTAAAAATTGTTGCAGTCAAGTAAGGTGAAATTGAGTTAGGGCAGTGAGAATTTGGAAATTTCTTTTTGATTTCTGCTTCATTTTGTGATCTGATATTACAGCCTGGTGTAACTACACTGTGTCAGGTTACAGGCACTGCACGATGATAATATTTGCATCAAAGAAGAAAACCAAAATTACTGTTATTTCCCTTAGGAAATTGATGGAAATGTTCCAATTAAGTATTAAGCTCAAGCATTCTTTCAGTAACCCAAAACTAAGGGCATAAATCTGCCTGACAGCATCCTTTTACTGGGTCACATGTGAAGAGAAACATCTCTGAGAGTCTCACATCTACCTAGACTCTTTGATATGACTGCAGGATAAGCAAGTAGATAAGTATCCATCATTGACTACACCTTCAATGAGGATTCTGTGGAGGCAGCTAGTACTGTACAGAAGTTAAAATTGTCAGGAGTGATACAGAGAACCCAGCTTGTTAAAATTACAGCCTTTGATCTGAGGGATGTGTACTCAAGTGTTTAACATACATGAGAGACATCCTGAAGTTTTTGCAGGAATAAGCCTATAAACACTTGGCTTTTTCTTTCATTTTCTTTCATTTATTCATGAGAGAACTACAGCTTAAGCTGAAAAGTAATGTTAGCTGGACAAACCCCAAATAATAACCAGAAGTTCAGCAATTCTACAGCCTTTTATAGATGCAGAATAAAATTGGATAAAAGGTAATTTTAGGAAGTTACCCATTGCAGACCTCAGTTGAAGGAGGGTGCCTGGGATTTGCAGTAGTGAATCAAAACTTTGATTCTTCTGGTTGCCAACACTGGCACCCCTGAGAAAGGAGCAACAAATGAATATTTGTAATGAATAGCAGTTGGCTCAAAATTCTTGGCCTAAGTTTGAAACCATGAGGCTTCCATCCCCCATGATCCTTCCCTATCATCTATCTTAACTATGCATAAATTCATTGTCCTTATTTAAAACCTCCTCTATTTAAAACCCTAATTGAAAACCCAGCTGATTGGTAGTTGTTGTGGGACATTGCACTGGCTAAATAGAAATATGCACGCTCTAAAATGCAATCACTTAACTTAGAGTTTGCAAACTTATTTGCACCCCAAGAGCTCTATAAGAAGTTGGTTGTGATACCCCAGACCACCATTTTTGTCTTTTCTTTACAAAATAGTAGGATTCTTTGCATATAAGCTATTACAATAGCCTACATTATTTTCTTCAGCTTATGCTTGTGTTTTAATGTGCATTTTTTATAGAGACTGAATGCAACCAAATTGGAGATCAGCCTGTCACAAAAAGACAAAAAATCCCAAACACCACATAAGCAGCTCTTACCTCTATCAATTCAAACAGCCACAGATAACCCAAAAATGGTCCACAGTCCAGGACATACCAGATTAAAAACCTTTCTGCAAACATATGACAGGGGAGGGGAAAATTGCTAGAGGGAGAGTTCCACAGCTGGAGCATGTCAAATAACCATGCTTAATTCAGCTCACCCTCCCCTCTCTGCACATTTATACCTCACTGCTCCTCTCCACATGCCTGCAGCAGAAGTACTCCAGCTATCTGGAGAATATCAGGCTAAAACATCTGATCAGTAAGGTAGCTACTAGATGGGGTTTTTATCCTTTTTTTTTTTTTTTTACCCAAATAAGTTAAAAATTACATTTCAGGCTTACCCATGTTTTTCAGAGGTGAGAAAATGTACCCGTTTCCTCCATGTTTGCCATTTCCCATTTTACCACAGCCACAATTTCTTTTCCCATACTTGGGTGCACAACTTGAGTTGTGTAACTCATACAAGTCCATAAGAGTAGAGAGGACCCACTCTTGGAAGTCCTCTAACCTAACACGTCGTGACTTCCATCTAACTGTGCAGCTTCCTTGAGAAATAAGTATCGCCTCCCCACATAAACACTTTTTAGAAAAGCTGTGAAGGTACTTTCTGTCCTTCTTGATACCTACAATATCATTTTGGGAACACTTGACCTATCATTCCCTAATAATTATGAACCAATAGATAGAGACACTGCAGAGGCCTTTGAGATCCTACTACGTAAAGGTGAAAAAAATTACAGAACTCTAAAGGAAAAAAAACACTGAAACGGAGAAAGACAGAAAAGTGGGCTTCAAGACAATGCTGGAAATAAGGAAAGTTTAGTTTTCAGTACTCTGTATCATGGCACAATGAATTTACTGTTGCATTATTTACTGGAGATCTGTCTTTGCCTCTTTATTACTTGTATGTAACACAAGAAATTTTATTTCTTCCCCAGTGTCCAATTATTATATCTCTGGACAATTGCATTTTTTTTCTATCTACCTTAGGATTATAATGCCAGAATTGAAGGAACTGCAGCTACAACAGAGTTGTACTGATACCAGCTCCAAGTCAGTAACCAGCTTCATACATCCAAAAAACATTCCTTCAAAAGACTTCAAAGGATCCTAATTCTAATGAAACCTTACAACACTGGATGCAGCAGTTTGTTGATGTACTACTTATTGTCAAAGAAAGTTGCTTTTTTGGATGTTACTCTTGCATGCTGAGCAATGAAATCATGACATTTCTACCAAAGCATCCACCAGAGTGTGCCCTGAGAAACTGAATCCCTCGCACCCCAAGCAGGGCCTGTTCCTTTTTCCCCGTACAACACATGCTGGCCACAAGAAATGCAATGCTCATGGCTTTAGCACATTTCCCCCCCAATCAATGACTACAATGTGATGAAAAGAACGACAGCATCCCACATCAGCCAACTGATCAGTGCAGCCCCCCTTCTGGCATCCTCCTCCTCCCATAATGCAGAAAGAATGACAACAGGATCCTTACCTCTGAGTAAAAATCCATGCAAATTGGACACATCTAATAATAACTCCTTGCTGTGCACTAGAGGGAAGAGAAGTAGAAAGAACATGCAGCTGTTAATATCACCACACTTCAATGATTACTGATCCATAAAATCTCACATAATGACACAACTGCACTGAGTAGGCATGACAAATTTCCTTTGAAAAATCCTGCTGTCTTTAACCCTGTTTGCTGCTGTTAATGAGGTTTTGGGATTTTCCTGCCCAGAGGAAAAGACTGTCCTGGTTTCACTAGAGGAAAGGTGTAGTCAGTCACTCAGCTCTGGGATTTGAAGTTAAGCAATGCCCATTTTTTGCCATACTCCCCCCACACTCGTCTCTAAGGTTGTGTGCAAAGCTGTACATCTGCCTTGGGCTGCCTTTTTCTCCCAAAATGCAAATGGCATCATTTGATCATCATGCAACGTGGGAGAAGGAGGGAATTAAGTAGAGTAAGCAGGGATACTTGTATGGCTGAGTCACACACAGAAAAGAAGGCACAAAATTCTGTGCTTGGCAGGGCATGAGCCATACATACTGTGAACGTGCAGTTCCCTCCTCTGCTGCTCCCTGTTCTGCAGGGCCTGAGTCAGCCACAGGTGCATTATTAGCTCCTGTTCCATAGCCAGAGCCATCCTTCTGTTGGCAGCTGTTCTGGATGGAATTTCTGCTTCGCTGCTCATAAACTGTAATTTAATTTTCATTAGTTATATGTGATGTAAGATGTAGAACATGGAGAAGAATTCTTAAGGATGCTCTTGGTATTGATACATTTAATCTTTGAATATTTTCAAGCCAAATCAACTGGAAAGGAGATTTAATCCATCAAATAGACAGCAATTAAGAAACAAGCACCAAGTGATGCCCATGGGACAGAAAAACAAATTCCTTGTTGGTAGAACTGCCTTGTTAAGGTTCAGGCCTTGACATGCTTCAAGGAGCAGAAGCTCAGATCCAGGGGAAGGTTAACAAAGCTCAGAGAGAGGATGCCCACTGAGAGTGGACAAAAAGAATGCAGAGTTGAGGGACCAAAAAGACATCTGGCACAACTCCCAAGATAAGGAAGAAACTAAGAAACCCAGCTCTCCTGAAATCAGCTCTGATTGGTACACAGTAATTCCTGCAGGGGCAGATTGCAACCACCAATTCATGGAGCAGCAACTCAAGAAACTCCCCAGGCCAAAAGAAGAGAGACACTCAGCCATGGACTGAGGGGAATAATTACAGTGAGAAGGCAGAATACTAACTAAGAAGACAACCAGGCCACTTGTAACCAATGAATGCTGATTCCATTGTTTGCTAGTCTGTATAAATAATGAGTTTTGATGGTGAGTTTGTCTGATTTGTGAAATACCACTGAGCATCCAGACATGTGCAACAGTCAAATAAGCAGACAGTGTCTCTCTCTAGTGTACAATTATTGACTGGCTGCAGCCCAGTAACAAATCCACTTTTTGTGGACAACATCTTGACCAAGTTTCATGGAGATCAGTTTTTAATGGCATGACCAGTAACAGTCAAAGTGTCAAGAAATCCTTTTGGCTTTTTAACTCTCAGAAACCATGGCCCATAATGACCACTGCAACTCCAGTTGCTTATTGTCCATATGAAAAGAATCAGTCACTAATCAATTAAAACTATAGAAAGAGTCACCAAATTGAAGTTCCCTTCTGCATAAGTATTCAGCCACCACATTCAATGCACCACATTTACTGCAGGGATTTTCCACTGTTCTCTAAGACCCTGGCCAGAGGCTTCAGCCTTGTCCTTTGCCTTCTGCTAAAAGCAGTTTCAACCCCTGCTGCCAGAGCTTCTTGGAAAAGAACAAGAAAGATAACTATTACATTTTAGATAAAAATCCCTTCCCAACTGTAAAACATCAACTCACCTTCATGAAGCTTCCATTGGTGCACATGAGAAGGAAGAGAAAAAAGATACAGTTAGGTTTGGTGAGCCCCCCTAGTGATGCATGCAAACCTCAGCTCAGAGAGCAGTTAAAGCAGAGCAGGTGAGGAAGGGTGGGGTATCACCCTCTAAGTTTGGTTAAGAACATTCAAAGCAATAGCAAAGGGAGCTGCTGCCCGGAGAATAAACAAGTGGGTGCTGCTGATTCTGCTCCCACTACTGCAGCAAAATGGAATTGAACAGGGTAGAAACAGAGGCAGCTTAGGAACCACCTGAACACCCTCATCCCTCATCCCTCCCCCCCGTTGCCTAATCCAGATTGGCCTAGAGCTCTTTCTTTTCCTCGTTCTCCACCAAACTGGAAAATTCTGCCATGATACTCATACACTTCATGTTAGATGAACAGCTTCTGAAGAAAGGAAACCACAACAGAAATTGGGAGTAAACAATTCTATCAGTCAATGCTAGATCTACAAGGAATGCACAGATCTGCCAGCACCAATGGCTTCTCCTTCTACGGATACCACCAAGAGAGGACTTGGAGGGATGTGCAGGTTGGAGATTCCCAGCAAGAGCTGTGCTTCCAGCCAGTGCCTGTGGCACCCACCAAAAACAACTGAGTTGTGTGCAGCTCCCCTTCTGTCCCCTCCCCGCCCCTCCCACAACTCTCAAAGGACAGCAACATCTGGATCTTTACCTGTGAGTAGCAACTCCTGCAGATTATGCAGAGGAGACTTCCAGAGGGCCTTCTGTCATAGAAAACAGATGCAGAAAGAACATGCAGCCATTAATTCACTATGCATCACAGGTTAGTGATACAAAAATGCCTGAAAATAGAACATCTCTTCTGATTTAGTAACATACCAGCCCAAGAGCAAAATCATTTCAATTACTTTTTTATACCTCAGGTTCTTCAGTGTCTCTCAATTGTTACCAAACGATACATTCCATTAAGATTTCAAGAATACAGAAGAAAAGGCATAAAGCTTGGCAGAAATCTGTTTCTACGATGTATCAGAAATTGGACTTTGAAGAGACACTTTATCAGTCACATACAATTCAATATCTTGTGACTCCTCTTTGTTCTCATTCGCAGGCACTTGTCCTGGTTTGAAAGGACAGGTGTCTGCTAGTAAAGGCAGAAGTTTCCCTTTGAAACAGAGACTTTGGTTCCACTCCCCCCAAGTATTGTAATTGTTTGAATCAAGGACTCTGAGGCAGAGATAAGGGGGTGGGAATAACAGCTCTTTTACTAATATATCAAACTGTACAAGCAGAAAACAACAGCAGCAGTTAAAATTGCTAACAGAACAGAATAGATAACTCGGTGTCAGTCGCTTTAGATGCAAGCACGCTGTCTCTGTGCTTATTCCCAGTCCGGATCTCCCGAGGGCAGACGGAAACGGAGGCGGGAGGGGGGGGGGCGCAGGAGGGGGGAGGGGGCAGCAGCGGCCACGCCGGTCTCGGTGGGAACGGGCTGGAGCGACGGCTCCTCGCTCACCGTGTGTGTCTGGGGGATCAGCTGTGTCCGCAGAGGCAGGAGGCTGGAACGGGGCAGATGCAGGGCAGGTGATCGCAGAGGGTCTGGCTCTGCTGTGCTCGGCCGCGTGGCTGAACGATCCCAGGCGTCCTCCTCCCGGCTCGCCGGAAACGCGAGTGCCCTCCCGGAAGCCTCAGAGGCCCCTCCGAGACCCGCAGCAATTGACACCTTTTGTCTGGATCATCAGGGACCCTGGGTGTAACCCGGCCAGCTCCATTGGCGTGATAATGGGAAAAATTCTTACAATTGACACAGTAACAGAAAAACACTCAACCCCCAACATGGGGTTATGGGATTATGGGGTTATGGGGTTATGGAGTTTTTGGGATTTAGTGGTTTATGGGGTTATGGGATGTTCTTGGTGTATTTTGGGATATTTTGGGGGTATTTTTGTGGTGATTTTGGGGTGGTTTTGGGATATTTCTGGGATATTTTTTGGGTGGTTTTGGGGTGATTGTGGGATTGTTTTGGGATTGTTTTGGGGTGGTTTTGGTATAAATTTGGGATGTTTTGGGGTGTTTGTAGGGTGATTTTGAGAAATTTATTGGGGTGTTTATGGGCTATTTTTGGGGTGATTTTGGGTTTATGGGATGTTTTTTGGGTTGTTTATGGGATATTTTGGGGTGATTTTGGGATGCTTTTTGGATTTTTTTGAGTGTTTTTGGGATATTTTTGTGATATATTTGGGGTGATTTTTGGGTGATTTTGGGATGGTTTTTGGGTTATTTTTTGGGTGTTTTGGGGGTGATTTAGATATTTCTGTGGTATTTTTGTGATGTTTATGGGATATTTCTGGGATATTTTGGGGTGTTTTTGGCATGTTTTTGGCATGTTTTTGGGGTGTTTTGGGGTGTTTTGGGTCCCTCCTGCCATGCTCAGCAGCTGTCCCAGTTTGGGATATCTTTGGGGTGTTTTTGTGATATTTCTGGGATATTTTTGGGTTATTTCTGTGATATTTTTGGGATGTTTTTTTGGGTTATTTTGGGATATTTTTTGGTTTATTTTGGGGTGATTTTGGGTGTTTTGGGGTCCCACTTGCCATGCTCAGCAGCTGTCCCAGTTTCAGCGCCGCCCCCCTGGCCCGGCTCAGCGCGGCACCAAACGCTCGGCAGCGGCTGCTGACAGCAGGGGGGAGCCTGGGGGACAAACTGGGGAGGGGGAGACAAAACTGGGGAGGGGGAGACAGATTGGGGAGGGAAGCCACAGATTGGGGAGGGGGAGACACAAATTGGGGGGGAGAGACCCCAAATTGGGAAGGGGGGAGACCCCAAAATTGGGGAGGGGGGAGACCCTAAATTGGGGAGAGAGACCCCAAATTTGGGGGGGGACCCCAAAACTGGGGAGGGGAGAGACCCCAAATTGGGGAGGGGAGGACCCAAAATTGGTGGGGGGGTGGGGATTTGGAGGGGATTTTGGGGGTCCCCAGTTGGGTCTGGGGTCTCAGGGGGATTTTGGGTCTGGGGTCTCACACTCAGCCTGGCGCTGCTCCTGCCCCCACAACTGCATCTGGGCGGCTCCGGCCAAAGCCCCCAGACCCAATTCCAGCGCCAGCCCTGGGGGAGCCAAAACTGACACCAGAGACCCCAGACCCAATTCCAGAGGCCCCAGACCCAATTCCAAACTGGGCAGGTGGGAGACACCAATGGGGGACCCCAAAATCCCAATTCCCTCATTTCCCATTCCCAGTCCCTCCCAGTCCATCCCAGTCTCCCCAGTTCCCATTCCCAGTTCCCCCAGTCCCTCCCATGGCCACTGCCCGGCCCATCCGGCTCACGGGCACCGGCGCTGCCGGCCCCGCCCCCCGGCCTGGGGAGACCCCAAAATAAACACGGGGAACCCAAAACAGAGAGAACCCCAAAAATACAGAGAACCCCCAAATACAGAGACACCCCAAAAAGAGAGACCCCGAAATAAACACAGGGACCCCAGCACGAGCCGGGGCCTGGCCGGGGGCTCCCCGCAGAGCCGGGGCCGGGCCGGCGGCCGGGGCACCGGCCAGAGGCCACTGCACCACACCGGGAGCCTGAGGCCGAAGGAGAGATTAGTTAACTTGATCCACTGTGAATGGAGAAAGCGAAATAACTTTTCATTGGTTTCCCGAGCTGTCCATCACTAAATCAGCTCTCCGATTGGTCCCCGCAGCTCACAGGGGAGGCCCCCAGACACGGGACAACCCCTCCCACTCCCCGGCCTCACGTTGCTTCCCTCAGGTGAAATCCGCCTCTCTCCCAGCACGCGAAACCGACACAAACACAAAAACAATAAAGCAAAAGATTCTTATCTCCGGGTACTTGAAGTTCAGCTCCTTGGACAGGCCATCTGTGGAAGATCTGTTCCATGACCCTTGGCTGCAGGATGTTCATCTGCCCTAGAAGATGGGAGAGATTCACAGTCACCATTTAGTCCAGGAGCCTTGATCAAACAGCTACACACATCTCTTGGTCACAAGAAGCAAAGAAACCCAGATTTTTTGTACCATGGAGCAGGGGTCATCAGATGGGAGCATCTGTTCTGGAGCTGAGCTGGTCTTGCAAACACTGGCAGCCACCATATGACCTGGTTTTACCTGTCCTGGTTCAGTGATGGCTGAGTCCCTGGGCAGAGCACAGACAGCCTGGTCTGGCCCCCAGGGAAGGAGAAGCAGCCCCTGGAAAAGCTGTACCAGGTGGGGCTGCTGCAAGGACAACTTCAAGGATGACAACCTCTGCCTGGCCCTGGCCACTGGCAGCTGGAGATGATCGACTTCGATTCTGGCATCTTCTTCAAAGACATTCCAGGCCCAATTTGCAGGTGAGTCCCCCAGGCAGGGGAATGCTCCCAGATCTGGGCATGGCACGGCCTGGCTGGTCACCAAAGGTTCCCCCCTTTGCTGGGGTGGATGCAAGGAACTCTTCAGTGGCTGCCAAGCTGCTTCTTGGCTCTGGGCAGCTGCTGAGGGGCTGGATGTGCCATGGCAGCTGCAGGCTGGGCACGTGTGCTGCCCTCCTGCTCTGCTCCCAGGGGCAGCAGTGACTGGGAGGTTTGTGCCCAGCTCTGGGCACAGCCAGCACGGCCTGGGCACTGCGGGGTCGGGACGAGGGGGACAGGAGCCTTTGGCTGACGGGCGGGTTCTGGTTTCTCTCCTTGCAGCTGGGCTCTGCGGATGCTGAGGCCGCTCTGGACTGTGCCAGGGCTCTGCTGGGCTCAGCCCTGGGCACAGGGCTCTGCCCTCACAGGGCTCTGACAGCTTTGCACCAGACGAGCCCGTTCTGAGCGCACCGCCTGAGCTTTCTGCTTTGCAGGTGAGTGAGATGCTCCTGCAGGCCAAGGGTTTGCTGTCAGGGACACACACTCAATGGGCAAGAACCCACACTCTCCACGGTGCCAGCTGAACCTCTGGATTTCCACAGGATGTCCCACTCTTCATTCCTTTTTGTCTGGAATTGTGCAGTTGCACTTTCTTCTTCCTCTGGAAGTGCCACGAGTGGGCAAAACCTGGCGAGGGGCCGTGTTCCTAAGGCAGTGCAGCCTGGAGCTGATGGAAGGAGAATTTCTGTTCTGCACTCCCAAACCAAGCAAAAAGCTGTAAGTGTCACTTTCTGTCTTTAAGAAGCCCCTGACAGTTTCAAAGGGAATGTGCAGCTCTTTCACAGGGTGAGAAGGAAGAGCATCTCCTAAAGGATTTGGGCAGTGACAGAGTTTAGATTGCCAGTCTTGCCAGGAGCTGGCAGGGCACAAAGCAATTTCTTCTTGCTTCACTTCAATTCCACCACAATTTAAAATAACTATATTGGAAATAAACCTCAAAATATTTTTTAAAAAGGTTACTGAGGCCAGTAAAATGGATCAATGTCATCAACTCATTTACAGAGTAAATAACTGAGTTTTCTGCTGTGAAAGATCAGTTATTAAACTGAATTAAAAGTTACGGAAGATTTTTCACTGCAAACTTGGGGTTTTTTTTATCTTTCATATTTTATAGAGGTTTTTTCTTTTTTCTTTTTCTTTAGTTTAAAACAGAAAACATGCCATAAAATAGGAGTGTCTTCTGTTCCTGGTTCCCGTGTGGAGCAGCTCCTTCCCGCTGGCTGAGCTGTTCAGGCAGAGCAGTCTCTGGAAGGGACTTGCAGGCTCCCTGTTTGCTGTGCTGCCCCGCTTGTGCCCAACCAGCTTTTTTTTTTTTTTTTTTAATTCTTTGCACTTTTGTGTTATATAAATTACTCTGTTCCTTAAGTTGGTGTCCATGTGTTCGGTGCTGACCTTGCCCATTGGCAAAGCAGATATTGTGGGCCCCATGGAACCAAAGATGCCTTGTGACACTGTGGGGCCTGGTGTGACGAGGAGACCATTGTGGGACTGTGGGGCTCCATGGAACCATGGGCACCATTCTGATACTGCAGGTGACTTACATTACCTAGGGTTCCTTCTTTTCCTCTCCCTGTCCCTGCCCCAGCCCAACAGTGCAGGTGACATAGTCATGGTTACCTTCTGCAGCAACAACTGGAGGCACGGCTGGTCAGGGACAGCCACTCTGTGTCTGGAATGCTCAGCAGATCCTCAGCTTGGGCATTTTCTGCAGCCCCCGGGCCAGCCCCGCTGCCCAGCACAGCATCAGAGTTGGCCCCAGGGTTCCTCAGGCAGCTGCTGCTGCCCCAGGGACAGGGCAGCCTCTTTCCAGGGCTTCTCTGCACCCCAGGGGCTCCTGCTCTGCTCCTGGCACATTCCAGCTGCCCACAGAGCCTGTGCCAGGGGAACACGTCTGTGCTGGCCTGAGCAGCCACTGCTGCAGCCCCTGCCCTGCTCCCAGAGCCCAAGCTGGGGCTGCTGCTCTGCAGAGCACGGGGGCTGTGCTGCCCGGGGCCCTGGGCTGCCTCTGCTGGGCTCTGCTGCTCAGCCTGGGACACAGAGGCAGCTGATGGTGCTCCCTGCACTGACCCCCTCCCACACAGGCTCTGCTGGGGCTGTGGAGGGGCTCAGAGGTGCCTGCCTTTTTCCAGGGCTGCCAGATGCCCTTGGGGCTGCCCTGGATTCTCCTGGGGAAGGTCCCTGAAGCTCAAAGCAGTCAGTGCCCAGACTCTCTTCCCTGTGCCTGCTGTGTCCCTGGGACTGCAGAGCTCTCCTGGGTCACAGCAGACATTCAGTCCTTGGTCTCTGGGTGACCCCACACTGGACAGGATTTTGCTGCAGGGCTCCATTTGCTGCTGACCTGATGGGATGGGCTGTCCCTGCAGATCCTCTGTGCTCTCCTGGCAGGCTCTGATTTCCTACAGGAAAGCGCTCACCTGCCACCAGAGCCATCACAGTTTCAGAGTCCCAGGCAGGTGACTTGGAGGGCATTTGTCACTTCCATGGCCACTGACCACTAACACAAAACACAAACATCTGACCCTGCCTTCAGTCCCTGAAGTACCACAGTGGAACCCTGATCTCATGGCACTGACTCCAGGGACAAACAAGCAAAGCAGTGAGACTCTGCAAAACCCATCAACACTCTCAAATCCAAAGGACCTTGGTGCCAGGGAGGAGATTTAGGGAACTTTTTCCTACCCACACATCATTCCTGTTTCTCTGATGTCAGAAATCCCCAGCATTTCTGCTGCGCTGAGAGTTTGCTACTGAGAGATGTGAGAAGCAAAGGATTCCCTGTGGCTTAGGGAAGGTGAGGGGCTGGATGAGTTGCCAGCTGCCCTGGTTTTGCATCTTTGGCTGGAATCAGAGCACAATCACACTCCTGTGTCACCCTGGGATGAACCAGACCCTGCCCACAGCAGAGGGATCCCTTAATGTCTCACCTTCCCTAAAGGTCTCTGAGCAAGTCTCAGCACCCCTCTCTGCAAGAACACACACGGTTCCCTTGGCAAACCCAACAGCATTTCCTCAGCTGTGGCATCTCTGCACTTCCCTGTGGGACATTCAGGGAGCTCCAAGAGGCTCTGGCACACATTTGTATCCAGGAGGGCAGCTCACAGCTTGGAAGAACACAGCAAGGAGACTCCCAGGTGTGTCCATGATGGGATCTCAGGGAGGGGGCTCAGCTAATTCCCCTTTCCCATGGACTGCTTTGCCCTCAGCCCCACAGGTCACAGGGAAGCTTGGACACCCCATTCCCATGGACACCCCTGCCTGGCAGGAATCCCAAGGGCAGTGCCTGACTCAACTGCTGCAATCCCAGAGCCTTCCTGAGAGCAGCAGATAACAATGACAGTACCAGAGGAGTGCAGGAACAAGAGAAGATGTTGTGGTGCTGTGCCTGGGAGGGCAGGGCAGAGACAGCCGGGCACTCAGGGCAGCGTTCCCTTACCCAGCTGTGCATGGCACCTCCCACACACCAGCAGTGCCCTCCTGCCCCCAGCATTGCTCTGTCCAGCCCCCTCTCCTTCCCCGAGCATCTCCCTGGGCCTGGACATTTCCCTCCTGAGAGCCCTGCCAGGCTCACAGAGCCCATCCCACCCTCTGTGCCCTCACCTGTCCCACACAAACCTGCCTGTCTGCAGGGCCCTGCTGGGGCAGGGTCTGTCTGCAGGTGGGCAAGGGCAGCTCAGGAGAGCCCTGCTGGGCCCTGCAAAGGGGATGCTGGTGCTGCCCGGGGCTGGGGAGTGGCTGAAGGCCCTTTAGGAGGCTCCCATGAGAGAGACTGACCACCCAAAGTTACAGTTCTGGAGTGTTATAAATTACTCACCACAATCAGGTAGGTCAATCAATAAGGGAATTTATTAATTCATTGATAAGGAACGAGCAAGCAGTGCTGGGGATGCAGGGAGTTCACGCTCCACCAACACATCCATCCTACACCCGGTCACTGCACTTTTTATAGGCAGTTTCTGGTTGGGCTGTGACATGTCTACTGTGCTGGGGTACAAGTCTGAGCAAACCCAAACATGTTGGCTAGCACTCAAGCAACAGTGGCTACAAGCCTCCACCAGGTCTGGACAAGGCTCAAACGTGTTCTCAGGTTACAGTCCTAGCAAGCAGTAACAAGTCTGTTCACGTTCGCACAAGCCCATGTTCTCCTTATACATAAAAAGTTGATACAATTAATAATTATAGTAACAAAATAATAAAAAAAGTCAGAAATGTCAAAGTTTCAGATACCTCTAATGGGTCTGACTGAGGGACAAAAGTGAGAAAGTGTCCCCACGCACCAGTCAGAGCAGGAAATTGGAGGTAGTGGTGACAAGTGGGGAGAAGGAGAAGGAGGTCCTGGTGCACTGGGGCACAGCAGGGTCTGTGCCACCAAGAGCTGTGAGGAGACACCTTGCCCTGAGGCACTGGAGCCTTCTGGCACAGCCCCAGCAAGGCTGGGCACTGTCACCCCTTGTCCTGCGTTCAGCATCCCCCCCACATCCCAGTGGCCTCAGGGATCTGCTGGGATGAGTCTTTGGTCAGGAATGACCCTGGGGTCCCCTTATGCTCCCAGAGACAGCAGGTTTTTCAGAGGACTTTGGGTTTTGTTTTTGCCTGGGAGTCTCTGAGAAATATGTGCTGTAATTAGTCCCTTGAGAGCCTTTGTCAGTAACAACACTCAGTGGGGCTCAAGGTACTTTGGGTTTTTTAAGGTACTTTGGAATTCCCTTTCCACACTGAGTGTCTGAGAGGTTTTTGTGCAATCCTGGCCTCTAATTCTCTCCTCCAAGGAGTCCATGAGGAGCCTGTGCTGGGGATGGACCTCAGTGGGACCCATTAATGCTTTGAGACACTTTGGGTTTTCCTCTGATTTTGACTCCTGGAAAAGTTTGTCCAATCTCCTCTCCAGCCCTGAGGTTCCAGGGCTCAGCACCAAATGCACCACAGGGCTCACTGGGATCAAGCAAGTCCTGACCAACATAGATCTGCCTTGATTTCCCTCTGCTCTGGTGCAGTTCATTAGGAAGTTCTTTTTTGTTAGTTATGGAGAAATATTTCAAAGGGCTTCTAATAAATCCACATTCCTATTTTAATGGATATCTTTCTCTCTTTAGAGCAGAGGTGATTGCAGTGACTGATACTGATCCATGGTCTCTCCTAAGGAGGTCTGGTCAGGTCAGAGAAGCTGTGCCTTGAGTTCTTGGAGAACTGGCTGCACACAATCAAAGAGGGGTCTTTCTTCTTTTATTTTAGCAATCTAAACTCCAGTTTCCCCAGTGAAAACAGACACCTTCCTCAAGTGTGTACAAAGTCCAAGGTGTCACCAAGGAGGTTCCCCTTCCCCAAGGCATAACTGTGAAAAATGAGGTTCACTTTCCTGGTAAATTTTAAAAGGCTTAATTTAAAACAAACAAACAAAAAAACTCCCCAAACCAGTAGGAGACAAAGACAATAAAGCAAAGGGTTAATAAGGCTGGGTTCTGGGCATCCAGCCAAGAGTACACACTAATTCAGAAAACACTTCTTTCAATGCATCAACATGCTGCATATTCATAGACTCTCATGCATTATTCAAAAACATTCCTTTTGAGCTCCCCCAGTCTGCCCATTCCTTCCATCCTGTAAATCAACATTCTTTATTTCTCTTTGTGGTTTTGTCTTGTTGTGGATGATCAATACGTTTCTTCCCTGGGGGTCTTTGTGTCACTGCTATCTTCATCAGGGTAGGATAATCCAAGAACCTTAAGGATTTCCTGATTAGCTTTTAACATACTTTGAGTTAGTTACACAACAAAAGCTTTTTATATCACTATGCTATAGTCCAAGAAAAAATATATTTATCACACTGCTATTTCTAAGTTTTGTTAATAGCAGAACTAAAAGGAACTATATTAAAACAGCAAAGTTTTCCAACATTATACACACAGAATTAATTTTAATATTTATAAAAGCCAATAATATAGTATGTACTTATAACAATATCCTCCCTCTTTCTTTTTATAAATCATTTGACTTGAGCAATAATCCTTGTTTTCTAGCCTCCATTATTCACTACTTTTTTCTTCAATATTTTTTCCTTATTTTAAGAGGTCTTCTATATTATTTTGTTTCTTTAGTACCATGATCTTTTGTGCCATTCCAGATATAGTCAATTTTGGATTTATAGGCCTTGTTACCACTTGCATGCCTTGGACTACACTGGTGTTCAGTCAAAACAGGTAATCAAACAAGGAAGAAATATCAGACCAGCTGTAGCAGATAAAAGGAAGAAGCCTAGCTTATTCCACCACTCTATTCCCAATATGTTATCCCACCAGCTAGTTTTTAACATTGATTCACATTTTTGTACCGGAACGTGAGTTATTTTTCTGACATCATATGTAGGATGGGATCCCCATTGTCATCTATTTTTAAAGAACAATCTGATGTATTAAATTTCCCACAGACCCCTCCTTCTTCAGCTAACAAATAGTCTAAAGCCAGCCTATTCCATTTGGGTTCAATATCCCCAACTCCCATCTTGTGCCCAGGCAGCTGGGTCGTATTTATCCAATATAGGTTCAGAGGGCCATTCTGCATCTCCCCATTTTTAAAATCCTCCAATCAAATCCCTTTTCTTTCTTTTTAGATCCTCATAAACTGGTATTCCCAATTGATCTCCATGTGGTCCTGGCAAAAGAAAAACTTCTAGCTGCATGATTCCCAGAGTACCGTACCATAATTCCCTTTCCACTGGGAGAGGAGGTCAGGATATGCTCTTTTTCCACATAACCAAAATAAGCTATCTGGTGCTTTCCAATAACCTGGCCCAGAGCCAGAGGTGATCCCTTGCCAAGGCTGTGCCGTGGCACCTGCCCTGTGCCACGCTGGCTGCTCAGGCACCGCGGGACCAGCAGCAAACCCCAGTGCCAGGAGCAAAGGCCGGGTCAGCCGGACAGAAAGGATCAGGGCTGGGCACTGTTTCCATGGCAGGCACTGCAACACCACACCTGGGTCTCCTGTCCCGGCAATGGCCATGGAAACCCCTGGTAGGGCTTGATGGCACTGGCACTGACACTGAGACACTGCTGGGCCGAGGGCCATGGCAGCCACCACTGGGCTACACCGGAACCAGGATTGCCATGGCAGCCAGCAAAAAGCCCCATTGCTACTGTCCAGTGCCACCACAACCTGCAGGAGACACTTTGCTGAGGTCGGATCCGTGGCTATCAACCTTTTTCCTGCCGTGGTGGGGGACTGTCACGGTCACTCGCACTCAGGGCCCATGGCCGGGCAGGGCTCCCATGGACACAGGCACTGAGCCTGTGCCAGAGTCGGCTGCCATGGCAACCATCCCAAAGGCCATGGCCAGGGCTGGGGGTATGGAAAGGAACCCGTGGAGCCGAGGCCATGGTGGATGGCTAAGAACAATGGTTTGGGCTGGGGCAGAAGGAATTTCCTTCTGGGGCTGTGTTTGGGCTGCTTCTGAGCACAGGGCTGAGCACACAGAGATGGTTTTGCTCTTGCTGAGCTCGCACAGAGCCAAGGCCTTTCCTGCCCCTCATGCAGCCATGCTGGGGAAGGGCTGGTGGTGCAGCAGAGGTTGGGAGGGGACACAGCCAGGACAGGTGACCGAAACTGACCCTGGGGATATTCCAGACCAAAGGACATCATGATCAGTATATAAAGTGGCAGGAACAAGGAGGAAGGGAGAATTTTAGAGTGATATTTTTTGTTTTCCTAGGATGAGGCCCTGTTTTGCTAGTAGACAAGTTCAGCACCGAAGACACAGACACCGACTTAAGGAACAGAGTAATTTATATAATGCAAAAGTGCAAAGAATTACAAAAGGAGAAGCTCAGCAATGCACCCAATCCTCACTACCAAAGATTGCCTGCAGTGATTAAGAGACAGCACCAGTTACCCTCAGGCTTTGCCATCCCCCAGGTGCACACATCAGCTGGGGAAGCTGCCACAGCCAAGGGCTGCAGAGCCACCCCAGGACACTGGGAGTCCCTGTAGGTGCACCCACCTTTGCAGGCCACGAGGCTCCAACCTCGCTGGGAGAGGGCCCAGCTTCTACACTGATAAACAAACAAGCTGACATTACTTCTAGTGAGGGAACACCTGTGTAACATATGATATAATGTAATTTGTGTAAAGTTGTAAAATAATGTAGAATGAGCAATGCTTGCATGAATAAATTAATAAAAACTCAGAAACAAAAAAGAGGACCATGGACGAAAAGGACACAAATTGCTTTATCACAGCATTGTCACATCCAACAAAAGCAGGACAACCCAGATTAACAAGTAAATAGCCGTGGCCACAGCAGAGATGGCTCTTTCAGGAACTGTCCAGGGAACACCCAGACGATGAGAGACCAGCAAACACCCACGATTAAAATAACCAGAGCCATCAGGAAAAAACCATCTGAATGTCAGCTTCCCATAAACCAAGACCTGCAAGATAGATCTCAATGCCATCTTCCCATAAACCAGAACCAGCTTTCATCAGAATTCATTGTCTCCCAGAATATGGTTTTGTCCAGCTCAATGCAGTGAAAGAAAACCACGTAAATATCCTGAACGAGGAAAGGAGACAAAGACCTCTGCTCCAGGCTAGGAAAGACTGTATAAAAACTGGACTGACCAAGGTGGATTTGTGAACATTGGGGGATCAGAGGGTGTTCACCCAGCGCCGATCCCGGGCTCAGCATTGTCCCTCACGATTGTGGCTGTCAGGGAGCGTATCCCGGTAACAAAATAAATTATTGTTTATTTTTGATTATACTCAATTTGGCTGAATCTCTTTATTATCTATAACACCTGGTTTCATTCTCAGTTTGGTTTCTCCCAAAGCCTGGCCAGGCCTCACGGAGGAACCAAGGGAGGTGACTTTGGCCATACATGCCAGAACAAAGCCAGATGTGGCCTCGTCTGGTTTCTAAATACAGGAAGATAAATCCATGTTTCACCAATGCACATATACAGAGATCATATTGCTAACAAAGCTTCAGTAATGAGCTGATACAAATATAACATTTGGTTGTAAGGTTCATCTAGAGTTCAGCTTTGGCTCAGGGCTACCTCTCTCAGGGCCTGGTGCTCAGGCCTCAGTACTTCACTCAGTGCTTTGACCTAGAGATGAACTACAAACTTCATAGCAATTATTACCATAATAGAACCTTACATTTAGGTACTAGGCATAAAGGCATATGTTCTTGTTCTTCAGTTAGGTGCTGTTCAAGTTCATTCCTCAGAGCTGTTAGCATTCCTTTAAATTCGCATTCCTTTTAAAACATGCCAGATTGGTTGCTATTCTGTATGCTCTTCATCAATTCCCCCCTTTTTCTTGAGACTGTGTCTCAATACTCCGTTTCCTAGCACAAAGTGTCACAACAACTCTAACATGGAACCATAACACACCAAGTGCTCACACTGCAGTGATTACAGTGACTGCAACAAACTCATTTCACAGCAGCCTCCAATTTGGAAGCCAATCCCACCATGAAGAATTTTCTTCTTTCTGCCACTCCTCTGCTGCTCTTTCTATCAAGGTGATGCCTGACTGGACTTCAAACACAGCACTGATAGACATTCCTGCAACATTCCTCCCCTAGAACAGCACAGGCTCCTCCCTGGCCAGCAAGCAGAGAATCCAAGGCCATGTGGCAAAGTGAATTCACCCCAAATTTGGTGGTTTGTTAAATCCCAAAGGAATTAGTGGCTCCAGTGGCTTTGGGGGGACACAGGGTGTGGGGACACCTGGTAATTTCCCTTTTGAATCTTGTTTGGGGTATAAAGGAAGAGCCACCCCCTTCCTCACCTTTTGTGGGGTTCAGAGCCCCCCCCTTGAGAAATTCAGACACAACTCACATCCAATTTAACCATTTGATTCCTTTTTCCACTTACATATTCCCCTTAAACGCAGCATTGTTCAGGAAAAAGAGGGAAAATTTTGTATTGAGGAGAAGCTTCGGATTCACAAAATTTGGGAAAATAAAAATGAAAAATCCAGTGTGAGCTTGGAGGAATTTAAGGGGACATTTGGATTTTGGGGGGCAGGGGGGCTCAAGCGCCAGGATCAACCACAATCTGGTGTTTATGTGGATGAAATCCAATAAAAATTGTATTAGAATGCAAAGATAGCACAGTAATGTTGAAATGTGGGTAAAAGTAGAATAAATTCTGGTAATTCTTGGGGAAGCACCCCAAAAACTGCTGGGGATCCACTTGGGGTCAGTCTGGATTCACCCCCTGCAGGGGAGGGGGAGCAGGGGATCCCTGGGGTGAAAAATTGGGGAAAATGAGGATTGTGACCCTCAGTGCGTGTCACCCCTGGGGCCGGTGTCACCTCTGTGTCACCCCCCAGCCCTGTGGGTTTTCTGGGGGTGTCTGTGGGTGGGGGCTGTTCCATCCTGGGGTCTCTGGGGTTTTCTGGGGTGTTGGTGGGGGGGGGGCTTTGCCAGAGTGGGGGATGGGCTGCTGCCAGTGCCCGGGGGGGCTCTGCTGGGGTGGGGGTTGGGCACCCGGGGTGAATGATGTAAATAATGTGAATAATGTGAATAATTCCAATAATGCCTTCCTTTCCTGGGCTCAATCCCAGAGTCCCACTGAGCATTCCTGATTGGGCTCTCCTGGAATTCCAGCAAATCCCCCTCTGTGGTGGCACATTTTGGAGATCAGGGATGCTGGATAAAAAATTATTCACCAGATACAACACACTCACCATGCAGTTCTTCTCTACTTTATTTTTTAATCTATCTCATAAAAATTCTTAATAAATGAAAAAAAAAAAAAAACCAAAGGCAAAGTGGCTCAAATATCTGTGCAGTTCTCTAACAACATTTCCTAAGCAAATAAAAAAAAACCCCAAAAACTCCCAAAAACAGAACAGAAAGCAGCAAAAATAAACCTTGTCCACAAAACCATCTACACCCACCCCCAAAGCCCCTCCTAAACCCATCTGATTGAATCTAATCTAATCTAGTCTAGTCTAATCTAATCTCCATCTCTACTAGAGATTGAAGAGGGTCAGGGAGTCCCAATCCATCCCATCCCATCGGGCAGGGAGCTCGGGATGTTCGCAGCCCCCTGCTCGGCGGGGATGCAGCTGGGGAGGGTCTCACTGCTCTCCCCGTGCCAGGCCGCCTCCAGGAAAGCCGTGGCCAGCACGGTTTCATCCAAAGCCTGAGCTCAGCTCAGATCAGCTTGGTGGGGCTGAGCTCAGGCAGGAGCGGCTCTTGTGGCCAGTCCAGGTGCTGCAGGTCGCTGAAAAAGGAGAATTCTCCTTGCTCCGGACCGAGATCGAGCAGAGCTTCCCAGTCAGCGCTGTCCTTCAGCTCCGGCAGCTCGCCCGGCTCCTCCTGGGCGCTGCTGGGCAGCCAAGAGGCCTCGGCAGCTGCAGGGGGATTCCAGCTGTGGCCGCTTTCCAACTCCTCAAACTCGCGCAGCAGCTGCTGCAGCTCCGCGCCCACCTCGAGGCAGCTGCGGGCGGGGCTGGGGCAGCGACGGGCCCCGGGATCGGCACTGGGATGGGCTCCGGGATGGGCTCCAGGATGGGCTCCGGGATGGGCACCGGGATGGGCACTGGGATGGACTCCGGGATGGGCTCCGGGATGGGCACTGGGCTGAGCTCCGGGATGGGCTCCGGGATGGGCTCCAGGATGGGCTCCAGGATGGGCTCCGGGATGGGCTCCGGGATGGGCTCCAGGATGGGTTCCGGGATGGGCTCCAGGATGGGCACCAGGCTGAGCTCCGGGATGGGCTCCGGGATGGGCACCGGGCTGAGCTCCTGGATGGGCTCCAGGCCGGGTACCGGGCCGGGCTCGTCTGCCCGACCCTGCCAGGATCTGCTCACGGATGCCTCCTGCGCCCTTTTGCAGGCTGCTGCTACCCAGCCCCTCGGAGTCCTGGGGGCAAAGCTTCAAAAGGCGCCTCTGCCCGGCTCGCCCTTCTCCCGGGGCACCTGATTGCAGCGCTTGTGTTGATGCACAGGTTGTGCAGGATGGAGCTCTGGGTGCTGCAAAAGAGAGCAAGCGCGGGGGTGAAGTGCTGCCGGTGGCATCAGCACGGCCACGGGAGCGCGGCGCTGTGCAAAGAGCCCCGGGCAGCCCAGCAGGGCTCCAAAGCTCCTTCCTACCTGCCAGGTGGGATGGGCGCGGCGGAAATAGCAGAAGTTGTCACTGATCCACTTGCAGATGGCAGCCAGGCTGGTTTGGGCTCCTTGCTGGCTTCCATGGCCATGCGGATGAGGGTGGCGTAGGAGTAGGGCGGCTTGAGGTGCGCGTTGTTCTTGTAGTCCATGTCCCCGGGGAGGGGAAGGGGACAGGGCCAGGGTGGCGGTCACCGCGCTGGCGCCGGAGGACGGCGGGCGAGCGCGGAATGTCGATGTAGTGGCAGAGCTCCCCGGCGCTCAGCGGGAAGCCTGGGCACTGAAAATCCACCAGGCTCACCAGGTTCTCCCAGATGCTGCAGCGATCCTCAGGGTCCTGCGAGATCGGGGCCAGGCCCAGGTGCGCACCCGTCCGGTTGGCGAGCCACAGCAGCTCTGGCTCGGCCACCGGGGCGCTCGTCCTGGCTGCCAGCTCGGCTGTTCCTGAGCTCCGAGCGCGGGGCTGGAGCACACCATGGCTGCTGTTCCCGGGAACGGAGGCAATGGACGGGCGGCTGCTGCAGGGAGAAGAGGCACGGAGAGGGTTGAGGTTCTGAGGAGCGCAGGGTTAAAATGGGTCTAAAACGTGGGAATTGTATAGAATAGAATCTTAGGATTTTAGACACCCAGGTCTGAGCACCCACGATCCTTCTCTCTGGCCTGCAATCTTTCAAATTCTGTGGAAGAAGCAGAACCATGTGAGCCCCCGTGTCTGCACACAAGGGGCCATCACAAGGCCCAAGAGGAGGAGCATCGGGGGCATGTGGCTGTGTGCAGGGATGCAGCCCACCACAGCTTCTATTACCTTCCTGCTGACAGATGAAGTGGGTGCAGAGGCCATCCATCAAGCAGTCATTCTGTCCTGAATGACTTGAAAAGATGGCCCAGTGGCTGCCCCAGGACTGGGATCTGGATCTCTCCACAGACAGCACCTCTGTCCTTATTGGGACCAGCCTGGGGGAGGCCGGCAGGAGAGCAGAAGGGCTGAGGGTGGGCAGCTCAGCCTCAGAGCAGGAGCCAGGAGGGGACTGGCCATGACCCCAGGGTTACTCTAGACCACCTCACACCATGCTCAGGGGCTGTAGCGAATGGGCCCCTACTGTCAGGGCAATGGTGGAGTCACGGGAATGCTGGGCTGCACTTTGAGAAGGAGCTTAGAAAGCCAGGACATCCTTTTACACCTCACGATTCAGCAGGTGTTTGAGTTTGTGTCCCTGACAAGCCTTATGTGAAGGTCCCTCTCTGCTCAGTGGCACCAGCAGCACAGCGTGCGCAGGGAGAATCTTGATCTTCGCTGCTTTTTCAGAGACTTCAGGATCAAGCTGGTCTGAGCTGCCAGGCAATGGATGGAGGCATCCTTCTCTCTTGCTTGCAGTATTTCAAGTTCTGCAACACAAAGAGAGCCCAGATGAGCCCCTGTATGTGCAGAGATCCCTCGGCTCCCCCAGGCCCTGGCTCCCCACTCACTCCAGATGATATCAGCCAGGGTGTCCTCACTCTGCTCTCTCAGGTGCCGCGCAGCCAGCCCTGGGCACAGAGCTCCATCAGCCCCTGCTCCCCAGTGTACATCCAGCAGCGTGGCCCCTGGCCCTGCCTGACCCGCTCAGCAGCCCGGGGCTTGGCACTGGGCAAGGCAGGCCACCAAAGCCACTCACAGGCGGCACAGGGAGACCAAGCCCTGCCCGTGGCCAGCCCCAGGGCTGGGGGGGACGGGGCCAGGCTGCCCCAAGAGGGACCCTGGGGACCTGGGACTCACCAATGAACCTGAGGGCCGCCTCTCGCATGGGGGCCTGAGGGCTCATCAGGTAGAGCTGGCTGTCCCACATGAAACTGTTCAGCCCTGCTGCTGTCTTGGCCAGCTGGGGAGAGCACAGGGGTGTGGGCATTTCTAAGAGGCTCCCAGGCTGGCCAGAGCAGCCCCCTCCTGCCTGCACCCTGTGCCCCAGAGCCCTCCCTCATGCTGGGCCCATGGAGGGACATGGGGAGGAGGCTGCTGTTCTTGAGACAGGGGCAAGGATTGCAGCTCTGGGCTTTGGGCCCAGGACAGGCCCAGCTGCAGAGCTCACAGCCCAGCATGGTGTGGGTGGCAGTCCCTTGCCCAGCCTGGGGCGTCACCTCACCAAGCACTCGCCCATCCTCCATGTCTGTCTGTCTGCACCAGGTGCTTCAGCTCTTTCCACTTGAGGTGGCTCTGCTATAGCCAGGATGGCTTCCTTGGAGGCCTGCAGGGACAGAGGCTGGGAGGGGTGGCACCAGGGCCTGTGGAAGGAGGCCTCACCCAATGGCCTGGGATCTCCTGGGGTGTCAGCCTGCCCCTCTCTGGGGTCATGCCCAGCCTGGACATCGGTACCTTGGCCACAATGGGGGCCTGGTCACTCATGTGAAGGACAAGCCTGACCAGAGCTTTCCACGAGTTTCTTTCTCATGGCTTCTTATCCCTCCGCACTGTTTTGCCAGCAGGTCTCTGAAGAGGCAGATGGAGCGCTCCCGTACACACTCTTCCTCCTGGTGGAAGGAGGAAAGCTGAGCTTCGCACACAGCAGCTCCCTGCCCGCGGCCAGCAGGGGCTGAGCTGAGCTGGCTGAGGCGAGGGGCGATGCTGCGGGTCCCAGCCCAGAGCGGGCAGCAGCAGCTCTGGGCTGCAAGGCCCAGAACCCATCCCAGGAGAGCCCCAGGGGAGCGGGACCTGCTCCCAGTGCTGTCCCAGGGCTGGTCTGCAGGGCAGCTGGCATTGCCCAGGGTCTCCGCTGTGGGGCTCAGGGCTCCCACATCAGCCTTACCGCATCAAAGAGGTGCAAGAGACTATGCACCATCTTCACAGCCATGGGGCTGGCCTCACTCTTCTTCAGCTCTCCCAGCACATTTCGGCAGGCGTCCATGGCCATCATTGAAATGTTCCCAAGACCGATCCCAAAGGAATTTCAGCAGCTCGGGAAGAAGGCCCTTCATTCTTCTTGCCTATGAAAAATTTTCCATTCCGGAAACTTCTGTGGCTCTTCGGTCCCTAGACAGCCACCAGGCCACACCATAGCAGGCAGGGCATCTGGAGCAGTCAACCCACACCTGACTCCAAGCCCAGGACAAACCAGCACCTTCCCTGAGACCTCAGACTCCAGGTGCCACATCTGTCCCTGACTGCAGCTTGCTCACCGTCTCGCTCTCTCCGACAGCGTCACCAGGCCCTGAGCACCAGATGACCATTTCCCTTCTTGGAGAGCTCCAAAGACACAGTTTTTGTATAGTGGGACACACTTTGTAGTCCAGCAAATTACCATATGGCCAGCATCTGGAAGAAAGCAAAAGAGCAGGGCAGGTGGCAGGGCTCCCCTGGCACAACTGCGGGCAAGGCACGTGGGCTTTACCAGATGACTCACAGATAAGAAATAAGGCATGGATTTCTGCTGTCGAGTGAAGATGTTGTTATGCCAGTCTGCAGTTGCATATTCCGCTCCTTCAAACCTTCTCCAGAGTCTGGCGCTCAGAGAACATCCCCTTCCACGACACACTTTGTCACTGCAAGGCAGAGCACTGTCAGCAGGGCTGCCCCAGCCACTGCAGCACAGCCTGGGCCAATCCTGCAGGCTTGGGTGCCCAGGGACCCTGCCCGGGCAGGTGGGCACAGCTGACAGGGTGTTCCCCACGGGCTGGAGCAGCGAGCTTGCTCTGGGCTGCCTGGACCAGCTTTGGCTGCTGTGGGCCTGGGCTGCAAGCATGGTAGTGAGGGCCCTGCTCCCCTTTTGGGATCCTGCAGTGTTCCTTGGGTCTTGCAGCCAGAGAATCTCAGGTGCCTCTCCCCTCAGGGAACAAGCCCTCTGGGCTCTCAGGGCCAGTACCTGAATATTGGGGCAACCTCCAGAGCTGTCGCAATGACCTGCCCAGGCCCCTTATCCACCATCAGGGCAAGCAGTGAGTGAAAGCTGTGACGGTTGTTTTTCTCATCACAGTACTCGAA
>NW_027635652.1:0-50263 GCF_903797595.1 Erithacus rubecula | reverse complement strand
GCAGTGAATTTTATTTCATGTATAATTTGCAATCAGCAGTTTTGTGAATGTTTTTCTAAGAAGTTGGTCTGGGGTGCCAGTTATGGCTAGAGGATCACCTCCTCTTTCTAGGGGGCTAAGTCCCCCAGCCCTGTAGGCTGTACGCTGTGTCAGAGACCATGGAACACGAGTTCCAGTTGTTAAGAAAACTCCAGGCCCCCAGTACCCACTGGCTTCTTGTCACTTAATTCAATTTGATCTCCTCCAGTGAGTGAAACTCTAAAACATACTCTGTTCCACATTCTTGTGGGAGACGTGAGTATTCTTTCTTTAATATTTGGCCAATTCAGTAGCATGTATGGCATTTTTTTGGAGGTTAGTGTGGGGGTCCAAAACCTCGTCGTTCAGGTATCTATATTCCGTTTTAATGAGAGGTCTCATTTAGAGCAGCAATTTTTCCCACTATTTGGTACATGTACTAGTTCTCTCTGTGGGTATATCTGCTTTATGTGATGTTTCCTTTTCTTCTGTGTCATTAGGTGTATCTGCATGTTGAGGCATATGATATTGTAGCAATATTTTGATTTCTTTCCTGCTTTAGTTGGCTTGTAGAGTTTCTACCTGATTTGTTTTCTGTTCTAGTTGGTTTCCAGAGTTTCTACCTGATTCGTTTTTTCTCCTGGAATAGTTTTTTGCAAAGCTTCCACCGGATTTTGCAAGGAGTGTACCACTGCATTTCCTCACTCACTCGTTTAAAATGATTCTAGAGCAGCTGAAGACAAGCGCCTAGAACTGAGCAAAGTGTAGTTTTATTTTTTCTTGCCCATTTTGAATTTTGTTTCATGTTGCAAAGAATGTACTCTATCAATCACATTTTCTAAATTAACCCAATTACTGTGTGCCCAGTCTTCCCCCCCCTTGGGAGGGTCTGGCATTATACTTAGGTAGTAAAGCGCAAATGCAGCTTTACCTTTTCAGACATTTTTAGAAGGACCAAAACCACTCTCAGGAGACACACTTAAAGTTCAACAAAAACACAGCTGAAACTGTGAATCCTTTCTCTTCCCTGGAGCCGATGAAGGACACACTACTTGGAGGTACTAACTTAACTACAAAACCACTTGTCTCTTCACGATCCCAATAGTCAATACATAATTATACAACAACTGCAACCTTGAGTTACGATTATGTGTGAGGGGCAAAAACCACTTCAGGGAGGTAACACTTGACACCCAGACTTCTGCTGGGGACAACCCCGTCTTCCCTGTGTGGCTGAGGAGACCAAAGCGCTTGGGAGGATCTCTTTAGTTGCACAATGGTTGTCCCTCAACTACACCAAGCAGCTAAAACCAAAAAACACAAGTCCCATCTTTTGCTCAGTTGATCCTTTCAGAAAATTCTCCGATAACTGAAATGGAAATGATTATCTTCGTGAGTCGTGTGAAGATTGCAGAAAGAACCCATACCACCTCCCTTGTTTCTAACACTGTTTCAGTCCTTACGGTACTGACAGGCTATGTGCGGCTGAAATGGCACAGGTCTTCCCCTGGTACAAATGCACAGAAAACCCCAACTCCTCTATATCGGGAATCCAATTGCCACTAACACTAATAATGTCACGGTCCGCCCAACCCAAGCGGGAGTCGTGACTGGTTCTTTTATGATCTCAGAGCGCAAAAGACACAGCAAGGGACAAAACCAGTTGCTTCTACAGAATGCTCTTTATTTAGTGCCAAACAAAATGCGATAGTGACAGAGAGAGAGAGAGAGAGAAAAGGGGATCGGGATTACAGGTACCAAGATGGGCAGATGAATCCTCGTGGAGCCACCAATAGATGTCTGTTGCTGTCTGGGGAGATCTCAGGGGTCTCCTCTGAGAAAGTCACTTTTATAGTCCTTTCCCAAGGTGAGTGGCTTCTGGCCACAAAGGTGGGAAGATTTATGGACTATTGTATGTGGAGCTCATTACCCTGAGATCAGGTGGAAACAGGACGCTTCAAGGCACACCAAACCATCTTTGTTTTGAACACACCGGGCAGCCCATACCGAACCAGTCCATTGTTTCTTCCATCTGTGGAGCTTTGTTGAGTCGTGCCCTGTGACTGTTGTCATGAGAAACCGTCCTCGTAGGCATCACGTGCGAAACAGTCAGCTTGACGTTCCTCCCATCCCTGGCCAGCGCAGGCGTCAGGCAAGGGTTGTTGGGCAGAAACAGACGAGAGGCTCAGACGGACTCTCACAGACCCCTCCCAAAACCCCCCAAACCCCTCTTAGGACCCTCAGACCCCTCCCAAAACCCACCATGACCTCTCCCAGAATCCATTTTAGGACTGTCAGCCCCCCAAACCCCCCCAGCCCCTCTCTAGCACTGCACCCCTACCCTCACCCCTCAACCCCGACCCTGCCCCTCTCCCATCTGTCCCTGCGCCACCTCAGCAGCTCCCGCAGCCCCTCAGCCTCTCTCAGTGCCTCCCTGCTCTCTGCAGCGCCTCCCTCAGCGCTCGCCCGAGCCCGGGGAGGGTCCCGGGGTGATTTTTTTGGGGATTTCCCGGGGGTATTCCAGGAGGAGGGACCACCCGCTCATGCGGTGCCAGGGGTCAGAGGCGCCAATCCCTCCTGGCCTCTGATTGGCGTCAGCCGCACAGGGGAGGTGGTGTTGCTGAGGCGAGCTGCGCGCTGATTGGTTGGTTCGGGGAGAGGTGCGTCGCTATTGGCTGGGGGGGGGCCCGCGCGCTCGGCGGGAACAGCGTGTGGGGAGATCTGCTGAGGAGGGAGCTGAGGTACGGCTGGGGGGAAATGGGGCATTTGAGGGGGGATGTCTGAGTTGGGAATTGAGGGTCTGGGGTGCTTCTGGAGGGGGGGAGTCTTTGGGGGGAAATGAGGGAATTTAGGGGTCTGAGGGGAATTGAGGGGTCTGAGGTGCGTTTGGGGAGGCTTTAGTTAAGCTGCCCCAAAACACCCCAAATCTCAGAGCAATGTCCCAAAATCCCTGAGACACGCCTCAAAACCCCAAAACCCAGAGGAATGCTATGAAGATATCCTTCACCAAAAAGTTACCCAAACCCACCTGAAACCTCCAAACCGAAAAGAATGGGCTGGAATACCCCAAAATTCCAGAGAAATGCCTCAAAACCGCCCCTCTATACCCCAAAACAGCCCCTAAACACCCAAATCCCTCAGGCTTCCCCAAATAACTAGAAACGCCCCAAAATCCCATAGAAACCCCTAAAACTCTCCAAACCACCCCAAAATACCTCAAAGCTGCCCCCAAATATTCCAAAATCGCTCAAAACCCCCAAAACATAAAAAATCCCTGAAAACTGCCCCAAAAATGGTCCTGACCCTGCCCCAAACCTCCCACCTGCCCCCCACTCCCACAAGTAAGATCAGCTTGGGCCAAATCCTACTTTCTTTATCCGAAATCTTTTTTTTAATCCCAATCCTGCCTTTCCTAAATTCAAAATCCTTCTTTGTGCCCCCCAAATGTCCTTTTCAGACCCCAAATTCTTCATTTCCGACCTCAAACACTGCTTTTTAACCCCAAATCTTTGAGTCATCCCAAATCCCTTTTCCCACCTCAAAATCTCTTTTTCCAGCCCCAAATCACTTTTCCCACCCACATTCTCCTTTTCTCACCCCAAATCCCCTTTTTCCAACCCAAATCCTTTTCTGTCCACCCAAAATCCCCTTTTCTTTTCCAAATCTCCTTTTTCCACCCCAAAATATTTTTCAATCCCAAATCTCCTTTTCTACCAAAATCCTGACCTCACACCTTAATCCCACCCTAAATCTTCTTCCCCAAATTTCCTTTTCCAACCCAAAGTCTAATTTTTCAATCTCAAATCCTTCCCCTTTTACCCCAAAATCTCCTTTTTTTCCACCACAAATCCCCTTTTTATGGTTTCCCAGGTGGTTTTGGTGTTCCCCAGGGGTTTTGGGTTTTTCCCACCCCCAGCATTGTACCAAGGGTCTCTCTGCAGACATTGCATCTGGACTTGCCCCCACCACCAATTAAATCCCAAATCACCCCAAACCATCTTAAATAACTCCAAATGAACCCCACTGTTCCCGCCAGGGCTGGAGTGGTTTTGGGAGGGAGTTTGGGTTTCTGGTGGGTTTGACCCCAAAGTTTGGGGATGGGGGAGGTTTGATCCTAAAGTTTGGGGAGGTTTGACACCCCAGGGTTTGGGATCAGGGGTTTGACCTCAGAATTTGGGGATTGGGGAGGTTGGACACCCCAATTTAGGTATCAGAGGGGTTGGACGCCCCCAGTATTTCAAACTCCAGCGTTTGGGAATTGGGGGGTTTTGGACTCCAAATTTGGGGTTTGGGGGTGTTTGACCTCAGGATTTTGGGGGGTTTTGACCCCCCCAGGTTTGGGGTAGCGATTAGATCAAAACAATTCCTCGAAATCAGTGGCAGGATCGGGATTGGGAACAGGATGGGATTGAGAATGAAATAGGGATTGGGAATGGCAACAGGATCAGGAACAGGAACGGGATTGGGAACGGGAATGAGATTGGAATTGGAAAGGAAATGGGAACGGGATTTGGAATGGAGCAGGGATTGGGATTGGGAATGGAACAGGATCGGGAATTGGAACGGGAATGGAAACAGGATCAGAATGGGAACAGGATTGAGAAGGTGATGGAAGAGGGATTGGGAATGTGAAAGAGATTGGAATTGGGAAGGGATCGAGATTGGGAATGAGACCACAATGGGAAATGGAACGATATTGAGAATGGAACAGACAGATTGGGAATGGGAAGGAGATAGGAATTGGGCATGAGATAGGGATTGGGAACAGGAATGGGATCAGAATTGGAATGGGATTGGGATCAGGAACAGATTGTGGAACGGCATCGGGAAGGGGAACAGGAAGAAGATTGAGAATGGGAACGAGATAGGACAGGTTTGGGAATGAGAGAATGTTACATTTGTCTTTACAAACAATTGTAGATCTGTTGGTAGGTAAAGTTAGCACCTAGAGATAAAAGAAACAATGGGAGGATTACACTGATTGATGAATGGAAAAAGAGATTTGCCTTTACAAACAACTGTAGGTTTGCTGGTAAATAAATTGGGTAACAGAAGATGAAAGCGCAATGGGGAGTGGGAAACTGAATTCTACAAGAATTAAAAATTAAAAGAGGGTTATACATTAGAGGGGAATGTCAGGTGTCAGGCGTTCCGGAATTGTGCCTCTCGAGTACCCAGCCAATGGGGAAAGAGAGAGGGAAAAGCGGCTGGGAATTAGGATAAAAAGGAGGCTGCTCCTCCAAAAATTCGAGAGATCCCAGGGAATGCCCCATGGCCTCTCCCTTTATTCGAATAAGCAAAAAGCTCCTCTGTCTCCTTTTTGGACATAAACCTCTGGTGTTTGTGGATTAATTTCCCTTACAATTTGGGGGCTCTGTCTGGGATATTTCCACCGTCCAGGGCGGCAGGCAGCGGTGGAGCTGAAGGCGCGCCTCACCCAGTTTCGGTGATCAGCTCCCCAGGGTGCCGGCTGGCACCGGGCGATCGATTGGGTTCCCGAGACTGTCCAGGAGACAGACGAGTGGCGGACCAGGGGTCCGTGAAGCGTCCGCAGGGAAGGACCACTGAAAATCTCACCGGTGAGTAAAATGGGATCCTCGGGGAGCAAACCTGGAAGGGCGCCCATGGAGGGCAGCACAGGTACACCCGGGAGGGCGCCCATGGAGGGCAGCACAGGTGAAACGGGGAACCCATGGAGGGTTGGAAGGGTGAAGCCGGGAAAGGGCTGCAAAAAGGATCCCATAATACCCCCGGAGAGTCCCTTGGGGAGAATGCTGAGGTCTTGGGACAGATTGTGTGTTCACCCAGGAGTAACTAGGGAAATAATGGTAAAATATTGCTATTTTGTGTGGCCGGAGTATAAATTGGAAAAGGGGCTTTTGTGGCCATGTTATGGATCAGATAAAATTCATTTGTGTCGTATTCTGTGGAGGTATTTAGAGGAGAATTGGAAAGGATGGATTGAAAGGGAATGTGGCTTAATATGGGTTAGACAGCAACAGGAGAAATCTAGTGTAAGAAAAGAAATGGAGAAGAGGAAAAAGGAGAGAAGGACGAAAATGGTGAGGATTGGAATGTTTTTCAGCACCTTTCCCCTGCCTTGTCCTCTAGTGTTGCCAGCTGACCCAGGGCCAGCTGCAGGTCCCCTGTATCCTCAACTTCCAGAGCAAAGGGATCATGGAAATGTTATTCCTACAGCCCCACCTGAGAATAACGATGTTACAGGGGGAAGGGAGCAGCATGTGGTATCACCCCCTAGAACTAGAAGAGGAACTCAATTTAGGGCATCAGAAACCCCCCAAGAGACAGGGGTACACCAGATGCCACTCCGACAAGTTCCTTTCGGGGGTCAAGGAGGAGGATTTGGGTTTGTGATTGTACCACTAACTACCCAGGATATAAGAGGGTTGAAAAAAAGAATTACCCCCGTATTTAGATGATTCAATAGGGGTGGGGGAAAAGATAGAAGAATATTTGAGAAATGCGGATTATACATGGAAGGATTGGGATTTTCTGTTGGGAATTTTGTTTGGGTCATCAGAGAAACGAATGATTTTGCAGAAAGCTCGGCAGCTGTGGGAGGATGAACATCCACAAGCAGCAGGCGGGGCTGGACCCAATGCTCCTACTGTGGATGATGCTATCCCCCAGGCGGACCCTCAGTGGGACCCAAATAACCAGGCTAGCTTGGCTCGCCTCCGTGATTACCGTGCTTATCTGATCAGGGCAATCAAGTCAGCTGCTCCCAAAGCTAAGAATGTAGCTAAGGCTATGTCGTTAGAACAGGAGAAACAGCAAAGTCCCTCTCATTGGTTGGAGAGGATTACGGATGCCTTGAGGAAACATGGGGGGATGGATCCTGAGGGGCCAGCCTTTGACACATTGCTGAAAGTGCAATTTGTTACTAAGGCTTGGCCTGATATAAGGAAAGGAGTACAAAAAGATGAAGAGTGGCAAAATAAGCCTCTGGAAGAATTGGTTAGAAAAGCACAGCAGATATATGTAAGAAGGGATGAGGAAAAGGCAAAGGCTAAGGCAAAGATGATGGCAGAGTTTTTGCAGCCCCGGAGGAATAAACCGCAGGGTCCAAGGGGTCCTCCGGGACAGAGGGGCCGGGGTCGGCCACAGGGAAGTGGCAGAGGCATTCCCTCTTCGGCAGGGGAAAGCCAACCCAAACCGCGGCTGGGGAGGAACCAGTGTGCTATTTGCAGGGCAGAAGGGCATTGGAAAAATGAGTGTCCACAGAAACAGCTGGACCCTCAGGAGGAGGAAGTCCAGAGGATAATGGAAATGGATTGTTAGGGGTGTCAGGGGCTCCTATTATACCAAGGACCCACCACTCAGGAGCCCTTGATAACTTTTAAGGTGGGTCCGGATCGAGAAGAGGTGTGTTTTTTGGTAGACACAGGGGCCTCCTGATCCACCTTAAATTTTATACCTAGGGGGGGAAAATTGTCAAAAAGATCTGTGGTTATTCAAGGAGTGAGTGGAAAGGATGAGCGAGTGTATTTTATTCAACCACTGTTAATCGATGTGGGGGACAGGTTTGAACTGCATGAATTCCTGTTTGTTCCTAATTGTGATTGTAATTTACTGGGAAGAGATCTGATGGCTAGAATGGGAATGCAAATTAGTATTGTAAGAAGTGAAATTGAGTCCAAAACTGTAGTATCTTTGTGTAAAATATCTGAGAAGGCTTATACTGAAATAAATCCGGAAGTGTGGGCAGCCCCAGGGAAATATGGAAAACTAGATATAGAACCTCTCCAAATTACTTTAAAGCAACCGGGACAAGTGGTGTCTAAAAAGCAATATCCTCTTTCAAGGGAGGGAAAGAAGGGGTTACAGCCTGTTATTGAGTCCCTGCTAAAAGCAGGTCTTTTGGAGCCGTGTATGTCTCCTTATAATACCCCTATCCTGCCAGTTAAGAAACCAGATGGAACATATAGAATGGTGCAGGATTTAAGAATAATAAATGAAATTGTCAAACCAAGGTATCCCACAGTTCCGGATCCATATACAATCCTGAATCAGATCCCTTCTTCACATCGGTATTACTCTGTACTGGATTTGAAGGATGCTTTCTGGGGGTGTCCGATTACAGAAGATAGTAAACAATATTTTGCCTTTGAATGGGAACAGGAGGAAGGAGGGAAGATGATAAAACAACAGTTGACATGGACAGTCCTTCCCCAGGGATATACAGAGTCACCGGTTTGTTGTGGACAAGCTTGCAGAAAATATTAAGAGAGTTTACTCCACCCTCCGGAGTTAAGCTGTTGCAGTATGTTGATGATTTGCTGTTATCGGGAGAGCAAGAAAAGGTGGTTGAAGAGGCTACTGTAAAATTGCTTAATTTCCTTGCAAAAAAGAGACTTAGAGTGTCCAAAAAGAAAGCTCAGTTAGTAGAAATGAAGGTCAAATATTTGGGACACATTCTGACTGAGGGGTTACGGTGTATTGACCCAGAAATAATAAAAGGGATTTTGCAAATACCATTACCCCAGACTAAAAAGGAGCTATGGCAATTTTTAGGGTTGGTGGGGTACTGTAGAGCCTGGATCGAGGATTTTTCTGTTGTGGCTAGACCTTTATATAACTTCTTAACCCAAAACACTCCTAATGTCGTGGTATGGACCCCGGAAGGAGAGCAAAGCTTTAGAAAATTAAAAGACAAATTAGTTAACGCCCCAGTCTTAGCTCTTCCAGATGCAGAAAAGGAATTTCAACTACATGTGGATGTTAAACTGGGACATGCTAAAGGAATTTTTGTACAAGAGCATGGAGGGACACGAAGACCTGTCGCCTATTTCTCTAAATTGTTAGACCCAGTGGCCAGAGGCTGGCCCCACTGTCTGCAGAACTGAGCAGCCACAGCTCTGATGGTGGCTAAGGCACGAAAGCTGACAAGGGGAGGGTATCTAATTGTAAAGGTTTCACATCAGATTAAAGCTTTGTTAACTGAGAGAGCCTCTAAGTGGATGACGAGGGCTTGATTATTACAGTATGAATCTTGTTTAATGGAACAGGATGATTTAGAATTTAAAAATGGGGAAAATTTTAATCCAGCCTCCTGTTTGAATGGCCCTGAAGAAAGGGGGAGACAGGAGGAAAGACATGATTGTATCCAGGTTATAGATCTCCAGACTAGAGCTAGGGAAGATTTGAGAGATAATCCCTGGCCTGAGGGAGAGAATGTGTTCATCGATGGGTCGTCAAGAGTAATAAACGGGAAGCGTTTTACAGGATACTCTATCGTGAATGGCAAACAATTAAAGGAAGGGGGGAGGTTACCGCCCACCTGGTCAGCCCAGACAGCTGAGCTGTATGCGCTGATAAGAGCCTGTGAGTTATACCGGGATAAGACAGTGAATGCTTTTACCAATTCCATATGTGCTTATGGGGTGATACATGCATTTGGGAAACTGTGGGAAGAACAAGGTTTTTTAAATTCTAGGGGAAAGACGTTAGCCCATGAAAACTTAGTCTCTCGCCTATTGAAGTGTTATGGGTTATGTTTTGACTAGCTCCTCTCCCTACCCCCCACCATGGAGCTGCCGGCCCCTCCCCCAGGCTGTTTATCTAGCCGGGTGTTTTTTCAGCTTTTGGGGCTTTTTGGCTGCTGCTTTTGCTGCTCACTGGCTGCTGCTTTGGCTGCTGCTTCTGCTGCGCCCCCCTGCCCCCCTCCCCTCCACTGCTTCAGCTGCTTTTCCCCCCCCCGGCTGCCTAAACTGCCCCTCCCCCTTTCCCCCCCCCCCCCCATCCCTAAGATTTGCACCGGCTCCAGAGGAAACGGATCTGAACTTCAGAGACCACCTCTGGAAGTCTGCCAAAGTAGCTCTGCTGCCCTTCCCGGCGAAGATCTGCCGAGTTCATCTCAATCTGGGTCTGTGCTGGGAAGTGTTTCTTTTGTATTTTGTTAATAAAAAAAGTTTTTTTCCACTTTCCCCTGAAGAAAATTCTTTCCGAGCTTGGTGAAGGAAGGAATTGTAAGGGGGGAAGGGACCCTTTGGAGGTCTTTTTTCCTAAAATTTGTCCCAAACTTGGACATGGAGGTAGTGAATTTACCAAAAAGGGTGGCAATAATCCACATTAAGGGGCATCAGGCAGGGTACTGCCTGATTGGCTGATGAAGAAGCTCAGAAAGCTGCACTGTTGCCAGAAATCTCTAAGATCCTCCCCTTACTCCCAGTAACTGCACCGCTGCCAGAGAAACTGTCTTTCCCACCAGAAGAACTCGAGATAATTAAAAAGAGTGGGGCAGAAGAAAGAGGAAACAATTGGTTTACAAGGGATGGGAGGCAGTGGATCCCAAAAGCTCTGGCCTTACAATTGTTAAAACAACTTCATGAAGGGAGTCATTGGGGCTCTCGAGGGTTGGCAGAAGCCTTCCTAAAAATGTATGCTGCTGTGGGTCTTTTTAGCTTGGCAAAACGAGCTATTGAGGGTTGTTTGACTTGTGCTAAAAACAATAACAAGGTTACAAAGAAACTTGCCAGGGGAGGGAGGCCTTGGGCTGTACGTCCCTTCCAGAGATATCAGGTGGATTTTACTGAAATGCCCCGAGTGGCAAGGTTTAAATATCTTCTGGTAATAGTATGTCAATTAACAGGCTGGCCAGAAGCATTCCCTACTGTTTCAGCAACTACAGGATCAGTTGTTAAAGTATTTCTGGAACAAATAATTCCAAGATATGGAATTGTGGAAGCAATAGACTCAGATAGGGGAACTCATTTTAGAGGAAAAATTCTTCAAGGAGTTATGGCTGCTTTAGTTCGGGTCGGGTTGAAAGAATGAATGGAGAAATAAAGAAACACCTTCTGAAGCTGGTGATAGAAACCAAGATGCCGTGGGTACGGCTCCTGCCCCTGACTTTGGCAAGAATAAGGGCCAGACCCAGGGAAGATATCAATTATCTCCCTTTGAGTTAATGTTTGGAATTCCTTATCCTTGCAACCCTCAGCCTAGTGGGGGGATAGAGATAAGTGATGTGTATTTGAAACATTATGTGTCTCGGGTACTGTCTCTTGTGAAATCTCTTCGACAGGAGGCTCAGCTGGCACAGACCCTGCCTTTGGACTTTGCTGTTCACAACATCCAGCCAGGAGATTGGGTCCTAATTAAGGAGTATAAAGAAGCACCGCTGGTGGTGAAGTGGCGTGGACCTTTCCAGGTGTTGCTGACCACAGAAACAGCCGTCAAGACAGCTGAACACGATTGGGTGGACCCATCACACTCGGGTCAAGGTCTCCAAGGCCCCAGAGATTTGGACATCTCAGCTGGAGGAGAAGGACAGGAAGCCGCGACTGACACTCCGCAGGGGCAGACTGGAGCAGTAGCAAGTGCGTCGACATCGAGGGAAGCCTCGTGTGCCTACCCACGGACTGCCTGCTGAAATAAGTTTGGGTGGGCATCCCACCTCTTGGATCTCCAGTCACTGGGGGGCCAGCCCTTTGCTGTCACTGTTTTCCTTTATATTAAGCTGTTTCTGTGCCTTCACTCACCACAGGTGCAGAAGACAGCGTGAAAGTAAAAATTAGGTTAAGGAATTACATAACGCAGTTAGAATGTTTCTCTTAATGATCTTACCTTTATACTGTCAGTTAGGATGGGGCCAGGAATGGGAAAATAAGTTTTTAACCTTAGGAGAAGAAGTAGCAAAAACCTTTAACCTTAGCAATTGCTGGGTCTGTGGGGGGCCAGGAGGATCTGAAAACTGGCCATGGTGGCCAGCCCAGTCAAACCTAAATGGTGGGTTAGCACCCTGAGTGAAGTCCATAATGGAACAGGATTCTGGGATGAAGAAGGAAGTCCATGGCAGCTTCATTCTTCTGAAAGAGGCACTTATTGTCTAAATAGAACAGGAAGCATATACGTGGGGAAAAGTGTTTGTGACTGGACTTTATCTTTGGGTTTAGATTGTTGGACCCCCAAATGCCTTCCTTATGATTGTTCCAGATATCAGGGCAGATGGAATCAAACTCATGTTAAGCTCCCAAATGGTAGCTGGGTAAAGTGTTCCTACCATACTTACCAGAAAGATTTGGAAGGCTGTAAAGCAGTGGGGAGGGATAAGTTTTTTGACTCCTTATTTTTAAGCTGCCCCTGAGATAATTCCACAAGTAGGACACATGTTGTTCGTGACTATCAGTGGAAGTGGCAACACCGGAATGGAACTCGAACTCTTTTTAGCAGGTTCTGGTCCCAATCTAATAAAACAGATCTGGGATGTAACTGCAGCTGGAAACCTCATGTGGGAGCATGGAAGTGCAAATACTGTGATTCTTATGGTGGGGCAACTATTCTTGGGGGACCACTAGGCCCAGGAAGCAAGCTGTATTTTGACCCCCCAGTAGATCATGAAAATTGGGAAGGTCCCTTTGCCAATGGGATGTGGGCTTTAAAGGGGCATTACTGGATTTATGGCCAATATGCCTATCGCAGGTTACCCCCAAACTGGTCAGGAATATGTTATGTGGGGTATATCAGACCTCTGTTCTTTCTGCTACCACAAGTTCAGGGAAACCAGTTAGGAATCAAGGTATATGATGATCTAATCAGGGAAAAGCGGTCAATTGATGTATCCTTGGCTGGGGGGAGCACCCAAAAGTGGGGTAATGATGAGTGGCCACCTGAATGAACCATACAACACTATGGTCCAGCCACTTGGAATCCTAGTGAATTAATATCAGGTGCCAGAGAACCCATTTATAATTTAAATCTGATAATTAGGTTACAAGCTGTCTTTGAAATAGTAAGTAACCAGACAGCTACAGCTCTTGACCTTCTTGCTGACCAATCTACTCAGATGAGAAATGCAATATTTCAACACCGGATGGTATTAGACTACTTATTAGCAGAAGAAGGGGGCGTGTGTGGCAAATTAAATGACTCAAACTGCTGTTTGCAAATAGATGGCAATGGAAAGGTGGTGAAACAAATAGCAAAAGGAATAAGAAAGTTAGCTCATGTACCTGTCCAAACATGGAAAGGATGGGAATGGGACATGTTTTCATGGCTACCTGGTGGACTGTGGGTTAAACAACTGCTTTTTTTCCTCTTATGTGCTGTAGCAACTCTAATCTTTTTACCATGCATGATCCCTTGCTTAATACAACTTATTCAACATGTGATCAAGGGGATGCAGGTTATAGCCATGCCTACTGACCCAGAGATGGCTACAAAAGGACAGAAATTGATGTCATTGCAAATAATTGCAAAACCAAAAAGGACGCAAGAACAAGAAATTAAGACAATGATAGCTAAAGTTTGTAAAGACAATTGCTAAAAATAAAAGAGGAGGGATTGAGAGGAATGTTACATTTGTCTTTACAAACAAATTGTAGATCTGTTGGTAGGTAAAGTTAGCACCTAGAGATAAAAGAAACAATGGGAGGAATTACACTGATTGATGAATGGAAAAAGAGATTTGCCTTTACAAACAAACTGTAGGTTTGCTGGTAAATAAAATTGGGTAACAGAAGATGAAAGAAGCAACGGGGAGTGGGAAAACTGAATTCTACAGGAATTAAAAATTAAAAGGGAGGGTTATACATTAGAGGGGAATGTCAGGTGTCAGGCGTTCCGGGAAGTCTGTGCATCTCGAGTACCTCAGCCAATGGGGAAAAAGAGAGGGAAAAGCGGCTGGGAAATTAGGATAAAAAGGGAGGCTGCATCCTCCAAAAATTCGAGAGATCCCAGGGAAATGCCCCATGGCCTCTCCCTTTATTCGAATAAAGCAAAAAGGACTCCTCTGTCTCCTTTTTGGACATAAACCTCTGGTGTTTGTGGATGTTGGGGGTTGAGTGTTTTTCTGTTACTGTGTCAATTGAAAGAATTTTTCCCATTATCATGCCAATGGAGCTGGCCGGGCTACACCCAGGATATCTGAAGAGTCCAGACAAAAGGGGTGGGTGGGGAACGGCTCCTGGAGGGGCCTCTGAGGTTTCCGAGAGGGCACTCGGGTTTCCGGCGAGCTCGGAGGAGGACACACGGGATCGTCAGCCCACGCGGCCGAGCACAGGAGAGCCAGACACTCTGCGATCACCTGCCCTGCATCTGCCCCGTTCCAGCCTCCTGCCTCTGCGGACACAGCTGATGACCCGGACACACACGGTGAGCGAGGAGCCGCCGCTCCAGCTCGTTCCCACCGAGACCGGCGTGGCTGCTGCCGCCCCACCCCCCTCCCTCCTGCCTCCGTTTCCGTCTGCCCTCGGCAGAGCCAGGCTGTGGACTAAGCACAGAAACAGCGTGCTTGCATCTAAAGGGACTGAATCCGAGTTATCTATTTCGTTCTGTTAGCAATTTTAACTGTTATTGTTCTCTGCTTGTACAGTTAGATATATTAGTAAAAGAGCTGTTATTCCCACCCCCTTATCTCTGCCTCAGAGTCCTTGATTCAAACAATTATAATACTTGGGGGGGAGTGGAACCAAAGTCTTTATTCCAAAGGGAAACTTCTGCCCTTACTGGCAGACACCTGTCCTTTCAAACCAGCACAGTGGATTAATTTCCCTTACCGGAACAGGAACCGGAACGAGATAGAGATTGGGAATAGGAATGGGAACTCAGATTGGGATGGCAAAGCTGTGACATAAATGGGTGTCTTGGCTGGAACATCTCAACTTGCAGAAGTAAAACCAGGATGGGCAGGAACAACTTTTCCTGGGTGGGAACTGGAATTTCAGAGCCTGGCAGTGTGAGCCATGCAGGACGATCCAGACTGGGATCATGGGGGCTGGGATTACATGAACTGGGATCCTCCGGACTGGGACTGCACAGACTGAGACCAGATGGATCAGGGCCATGCAGACTGGGATTGTACAAACTGGGACCATAAGGACTGGAATTGTACAAACTGGGACAATATGGACTGGGATTGTACAAACTGGGATCACATGGACTGGGATTGTACAAACTGGGACCATATGGACCGGGATGCTGCTACAGAACCATAGAAACTGAGGGGGTCCTGCCCCACCCAGAGTCCCTCCCAGTGCTTTGTGGGGGTGCAGCCAAAACTCCCTGCAGTGAATGAGGAGGTCCCAGAGTGTTCCTGATGTTGGTCTCTGTCCTGGTCCCGGTCTCAGTCTCAGTTTGGAGCAGTCCTGGAGTGCTCCTGGTGCTGGTTCTGGTCCCGATCAGAATCTTGATCCCAGAGTAGTGATGGCCTTGGTCTCATTCTCGGCCCTATAGTGGTGCCAGTTTTGGTGCCAGTGCCGGTTCTGGTTTCAGTCTCAGTCTTGGTCTCATAGTGGTTCCAGTTCCAGTGCTTGCAAAGTGCCACTGTTGATCCTAGAGTGCTCCCAGTGCCAATCTCAGTTTCAGTCCCGGAGCTCTCCTGGTACCTATACCAGTGTCAGTGCTGGTCTCAGTCTTGGTCCCAGTACAAATTCTGGGTCTGGTTTCAGTCTCAGTCTCCGTCCCAGCCTTAGGTCCAGTTCTGGAGTGGTGCTGGTCTCAGTTCTGGCATCAGTTCTGTTCCCAGTCTTGGTCTCGGTCTCCATTCTGATGTCGGTCTCAGTATTGCTGCTGGTCCCGGTCCGGGTGCTCGTCTTGGTCTTGGTTTAAAACATTTTAGGCCCATTTGACTGATTTTATAAAAACTGGGATTTTAGACTGGATTTTAGGTTCCTTTTGGATGATCTTAGGCAGATTTTGATGATTTTAGGTCCCCTTCGTATGGATTTGAGTTCTCTATGGCTGATTTCAGGCCAAACCAGGTAAATTTAGGCTGCATTTGAGGCCTTTTTGGGTGAATTTAGTCCTAACCAGGTTCTGTTATGAATGTGTTGCACTTTGGCCCCACCCCTTTTCCCCTCCCAGTTCCCACCCTTCCCTTGACCCCGTCCCTTTCCCCTCCCAGTTCCCGCCCTTCCCTTGACCCATCCCCTTCCCAGTTCGGGGTTTCGAAACGAGCAGGAGGAGGAGGGAGGGAGGAAGAGACACACAGCAGCAGAAGCAGAAGGAGACAAGGAGCGAATCGAGTGTCAGCCCTGTGAGA
Source organism: Erithacus rubecula (assembly GCF_903797595.1). NCBI lineage: Eukaryota > Metazoa > Chordata > Aves > Passeriformes > Muscicapidae > Erithacus > Erithacus rubecula. The sequence continues at coordinate 34,242 of NW_027635652.1, read as the reverse complement.
GTCCGTCTGAGCCTCTTGTCTGTTTCTGCCCAATGACCCTCGCCTGAGGCCTGCGCTGGCCAGGGATGGGAGGAACGCCAAGTGACTGCGCCACAGCTGATGCCTACCAGGATTGGTTTCTCATGACAACTAGTCACGGGGCGCTTACTCAACAAAGCTCCCACAGATGAAAGAAAAATTGACTGGTTCGGTATGGGCTGCCCTGCGTGTGTTCATAACAACAAAGATGGTTTGGTGTTCCTTGAACCATCCTGTTTTCACCTGATCCTCAGGGTAACGAGCTCCACATACAATAGTCCATAAATCTTCCCACCTTTTGGCCAGAAGCCACTCGCTTTGGGAAAGGACTATAAAAGTGACTTTCTCAGAGGAGACCCCCAAGATCTCCCCAGACAGCAACAGACATCTATTGGCTGGCTCCACGAGGATTTGTCTGCCCGTCTTGGTAGCTATAATCCCGACCCCCTTCTCTCTCTCCCTCTCTCTTTCTCTCTCTCTGTCCCACTATCACATTTTGGTTGGCACTAAATAAAGTGCATTTCTGTAGAAGTAAACTGGTTTTGTCCCCTGCTGTGTCTTTTGCACTCTGAGATTCATAAAAGAACCAGTCACAACTCCCGCTCGGGTTGGGCGGACTGTGACATTATTTGGTGTAGTCGGCAATTGGATTCCCGATACAGGGGGAGTTGGGGTTTTCTGTGCACTTTGTACCAGGGGAAGACCTGTGCCATTTCAGCCGCACCTAGCCTGTCAGTACCGTAAGGACAGAACAGTGTTAAAAAGCAAGGGAGATGGTATTGGGTTCTTTCTGCAATCTGCACACGACCCAGGAAGATAATCATTTCCATTTCAGTTATCGGAGAATTTTCTGAAAGGATCTCAACTGAGCAAAAGATGGGACTTGTGTTTTTTGTTGTTTGCTGCTTGGTGTAGTTGAGGAGACAACCATTGTGCAACTAAAGAGAACCTCCCAGGCAGTTTGGTCCCCTCTGAAGCACGGAAATAAACTTCACAAGCTATAAAGTTGTGGAGTAGGTACGTATTTTATTCAGCGCTGGACACAGGGGGAGAGCATCTTCCCAAATCCTGCATACCTTACATGATTTCTAATCTTCTATTTATCTAGGAAGTTCATGCATATTCTAAATCGCCTATACATATTGATTATCTGCCCCGCCTGTTCCCCGCTCCGTATGGAAATCAGCTGCATATTCATTGCGGCTGCGTAGTTTATTGGGTCGGTGGTCTCTAGATGAGTCGGTGGGCTGGAAATGATGAAGAACAGCAGTCTTCCTCGCTGTTAAACTTCTCACCTTGTCTTTATACGCGTGCGCTGTAGTCTCTCAGTTGTGATATTTTGCAGACTCTGCACTTTTACGAAGAGGGACCCCCTTCATTTTTGCAAGCCCAGCAAGATCTACACATCAGGGGTCTCTTATGTGCATTCCTTAAGTAATTGACACCACGTATTTTACTCTTCATTCTATTTAACCCTTAAATCCACTGTTTCAGTCCCCCCTTTTCTAGAAAATTAGTAAATTCTTTTACTTAATACAAGATTTTTTTTTCTCCATTCTTATGATATGTATCTCTTAATGCCTTACCATGTACTCTGGACAATGAAGTTAGTATTGCCATCCGTTGTAGCATCTTCCAATTCCAAATAAGTAATACAAAAGACAACAGTAAGCTTAGACTAACGAAAACAAATAAAACAATTACTGGATGACATAATGTATTCAAAATTCCAGTTGCAGTTGGGAACCACCCAAAAAGGGCATCCCATCAATTGTGGCTTGTATCCTGCTTAACCCTTTTTAAGACTCTATTTATTTCTTGGACATCATGATGAACAGTGACTAAAGTCTTTTGCCCACTCTCTTTGATTTCTTTCAAAACTTTTGCTAAGTCTTGATGTTTTACGAGTTGCTTTACCAATGTGAGGTTCATTCCAATGGGCGTAGGTGACAGTTCGTGGTATGTCGTGTAGTTAGACCTTATCAGCTGGTGGGATGTAACTGGTGACGAATATGAAAAATCACATCCCACAATTCTAACGAAATTACAAATACAGAAGTTAGAGTTATTCTTAACAGACAAGGTTACATTCTCATTGTCTATGTTTACAAAAACACAAGTGGTTCTTAAACATACATATCCTCGACCAGTATATATAAGCATAGTCTTTTGATCAGCATCTGGATGAATTTCAAAGTGGCATACACCCTGCTCGGTGTCAAGGCATACATCTTGAGCATCAATTGTATTGCTTTCACAGATAAACCCTTGTTGTTCTCGAGTAACACAGGATTCTACATCCACAGTTTGCCATTTCCCATTTACTGTCTGGGCCCACGCCCTATGCTCTGAGGGATACAACACCGTCCCCTCATGGTTGAGTCCCAATGCAATGATGGGGTGAATAGCCTAAACTGTGGCATTACGTATGGTAAGCACAAAGGTAGTGGCCATATTAGCAACAGGATCACACGTGAAATTTACTAGAGTCCACCAAGATTGAAATTTTCTTTCAAAATCATTTTTCAAATTTTCAAAACATTTTTGCAAGCCCAGCAAGATCTATACATCAGGGGTCTCCTATATGCATTCCTTAAGTAATTGACAACATATGTTTTACTCTTCATTCTATTTAACCCTTAAATCCCCTGTTTCAAGAGGAATAGCTTGCTTTTGTGGGTGTTATGAGGCTTTTGGGGCTTCTAGAAGTTGGCACTCTGCATGGTTACTGTTACTGTGCAAGATTTGTGAAAAACATTGTTATTGTTCCTCTGAGAGACGGCAAGGTCTATGCCCTCAGTGTAAATCGAGACATCCTAACCAAGCTGATTTTGAGCCTAAGAACCTAAAGTTTGTGTGTGGCAAATCACATTCAATACCTGCAACTCAAGCATGTGTGTGGGAGAAAGATTGGGAAAGGACTGTGAAGCTGTGTGGAGAGAGATTTGGGTGGAAACACGATAAGACAAGAAGGAGGAGGTAATGAGTACTAGACAAAGCAAGGAGATTTCTAAGACTAGTCCTTTAGTCTGTATTTTGACACACTGGAAAGAGTTAGTAGGGTAGGGGGGCACTGAAAAATAGCAAAGTTTGATCAACTTTCACAGACATATCCCTCAGCAGAATCCATTAAAACTTCAGGAAAATGTGGTGTTTCAATTTAACTTTGAACTCTTGAGAAGTTTCTTTAACACACTGAGGGACTTAATCTGATTTAAACAGCACCAAATCCCTGTGAGGGTCATTAAAATCCTTGTGCTGTGTGTGTGCTGCTGAGCTGGGATGGTCTCCTGGCACAGAGACAGCTCCCAGGCTCAACCAAGAAGAGCTTCAAAAAGACATTTCTGCTGAGGAGCAGCTCCTCTCCCAGCCCAGCAGGGTTGAGGGCACTGCCTGCAGGCACTTAGGGGACAGGAGCCAGGCATAGACAGGCTAGAGACAATCAGCACTGGGAAGACATTGAGCTGAGACTTCACTTGGAGAAACATCTTCACAGTCCTGGGCATGGTGAGTCTGTGGGTGCAGGGCACTGTCCCCTGTGCTCCTGGAGGGATCTCCTGGAGCCAGCACAGCCCACAGCATGGGGGATGTGTGAGGAAGATTCTCCCAGTTTCTCTGAGGCACAGGAGGAGGAGGAGGATGTGCTGCAGAGCAGGGCTGCCCTGGGCACTGTCAGAGGGACAGGGCAGGATGGCTCCTACTGCCAGGGATGGCTGCAGGGGCTGAAGCTGGGGCTGCAGCCAGGGATGCCCAGGACTGTCCTGCAGAGCAGCTCCTGCAGCCTTCAGGGCTCTTGGCCAGCCCAGGGCATGTGCCACATGCCAGGGGCACCTCAGCCTGCCTGGCAGCTCCCCATGGACTCTGGGGAGAAGATAGAGGTGGAAGGAGTGATCCCCATCAGGACAGATTCCTCCTGCTGTGGAGATGGTGCTGCATGGCCAGGGCTGCTCTCACCTTTCTCCTCAAGGGAAGGGAAAGGGGCTGTCAGGTGTGTCTGTGTCACTGAGACTCCTGCACTGTCCCACTGGGGATCAGCAGATCTGCCTCACATCTCCCTCACAAAGTGCCTCTTCACCTTTCTCTGCCTACAGACAGCAGCAGCAGCACCCTGGCTTGCAGCATCTCAGTTTGTCTGAGCTGCCCTAAGGCCCTGCTGGCAGGGAGATGACGCTGAGCAGTGCACTGTGCTGAGAGGGGTGTGCAGGGCAGAGCTGAGCCCCCAGGGCTGGGCTGGGCTCTAGTAACACTGGCAGGGACAAGCTTTGGTTGCAGAGAAATAGCTCCCAGTAGACACAACACCAGACAGTAGAGAGCCACACCATCCCTGAATATCCCTGTCCATCTGCAGATGAAAAATGGTGGGGGTTTAGAGAGATTCATTTTGAAATTGGAGTCTAAAAAAGTTTTTTAAAGAAAATTTTTTTTGTGAGAACCCTGTAAAAGCAGGAGGTAATGAGCACTGGGCAGATGTGTAGGACCAGTGGTTCTGACTGCACAGGGGCACGAGGAGGCCTTTTATCCCAAAGGGATCCTAAAAGCTCTGGCTGAGAGCAATGCTGAATTTGAGCCAGCAGCTCAGCAGCAAAACCATAAACTCAAAAATAAAAAACTTCTACAAATTACTATCAAAGTATGGGAAGATAATTTGGAAGGACTCTAAAGAATATTTCGTAGGATTGGCTCAATGTATTTCTTCCCACCTTCTCAAAGTCTTCTTTCAACAGCTCAGAATGCCCAGAGTGGAGCGATGTCCAACAGCAGCACCATCAGCCACTTCCTCCTGCTGGCACTGGCAGACACATGGCAGCTGCAGCTCCTGTGCTTCTGCCTCTTCCTGGGCATCTCCCTGGCTGCCCTCCTGGGCAACAGCCTCATCATCAGCACTGTAGCCTGCGGCCACCACCTGCACACCCCCATGTTCTTCTTCCTGCTCAACCTGGCCCTCACTGACCTGGGCTGCATCTGCACCACTGTGCCCAAAGCCATGCACAATTCCCTCTGGGAACCCAGGAATATCTCCTACCCAGGATGTGCTGCTCAGCTCTTTTTCTTTCTATTTTTCATTGGAGCAGAGTACTATCTCCTGACCATCATGTGCTGCGACCACTACGTGTCCATCTGCAAACCCCTGCACTATGGGACCCTCCTGGGCAGCAGAGCTTGTGCCCACATGGCAGTAGCTGTCTTGGCCAGTGGCTTTCTCAATGCTCTGCTGCACATGGTCAATACATTTTCCCTGCCCCTGTGCCATGGCAATGCCCTGGGCCAGTTCTTCTGTGAAATCCCACACATCCTCAAGCTTACCTGTTCAAATTCCTACCTCAGGGAAGTTGGGCTCCTTGCTGTTACTGTCTGTTTATCATTTGGTTGTTTTGTGTTCATTGTTTTCTCCTATGTGCAGGTCTTCAGGGCTGTGCTGAGGATCCCCTCTGAGCAGGGATGGCACAAAGCCTTTTCCACCTGCCTCCCTCACCTGGCCGTGGTCTCCCTGTTCTTCAGCACTGGCACATTTGCCTACCTGAAGCCCGCCTCCATCTCCTTTCCATCTCTTGATCTGGCCCTGTCAGTTCTGTACTCAGTAGTGCCTCCAGCCCTGAACCCCCTCATCTACAGCCTGAGGAACCAGGAGCTCAAGGTTGCAGTGTGGACACTGATGACTGGCTGCTTTCAGGGACATTAAACTGCTGGTCAATTTCTGAAAATCATTTGTAATAACAGCCATCATTGATGCTTCTTGTTGGTTTCGTTGTGAGGTTATTTTTAATTTGTTTTAGTTTTATCATACTGTCCATAAAAAAAGCCACTCTGTGTTCCATTGCTCATTATGTTTCTCAATCTTCCCTGTGGCCACAAAATATGTCAATAAAAGGTTGCAGTCTTCGTGGCTTTAAACACACTGAAGGATTTCTCTCCCAGCCAAATTTTCTCCAGAGATGCCCCTTTTGTTTCCATCTCTGTAGCTGCAGCAGCAATGTCTCTGTGCAGAGCTGGGGCAGATCAGTGCTGGCACAGCAGCTGTGACCAGCAGCAGCAGCACTTGGTGTTGCCAGGGCTGCTCCCGTGACACTGCCCTGCTGCCCTCCTGCCCCTCGTGTTGCTGCAGGGCCTGAGTGCTCTCGGGGCCGGGCACAGCCCTGGGGGTGGCAGTGCCAGGGCTGCAGCAGGGACAGGCCATGGGCACTGCTGGGGCAGTGCTGATGCCTCAGGGCAGGGCTTGGGGACTCCAGGCTCCTTGGCCAGACTCTCTCCAGAACACTTGGCCAGGCCAGTGCTGAGCAGAGAAAACCCCCGTGAGCAGCCCCAGGCTGGCCGTGGGCAGGCTGGGGGCAAACAGCATGGCTGGTGCTCTGCAAGGTCCCTGCAAGGGGGAGACCCTGACAAGGAGCAGCAGAGCAAGGGCTGATCCATCCCCACTGCGCTGGACAGCCCAGGGCAGCGTCCCAGAGCGTCCTCATGCACCTGCCAACAACATCCCCCCTCTGCAGCCCTGGCCTCTCCCCCAGCTCACACAGGTGTGCCTTGCAGGCACAGACACGTCTGCACTGGCTCAGGAGCCCCTGTTTGCACTGCACAGAGCAGGCGTCAGCACCCCCATGGTGCTGCTGTGGGGAGATGGAGCTGAGTGAGCACTTGACCTTTGTTTTCTTTACTCTTTTTAGCTCCAGATTTCTTCCTCTTGCCCATTATTCTAACCTCTTCTGTATACAGCCCATCCCTGTTTGTCCTTTCCTCTCTGGACCCCGTTTTCAGTTCTTGAGTTGGCACCATGGGAACTTCCCGTGGAAAGCAGGATCATCCTACAAGTGCTGCAGGAATTGTCTGCAGGGTCCTGCAGGCCAGGGAGGCACATCTGGGCTGCTGTGTCTGGGTGTGGGGCTTCCTCTTGTGGGCAGTGAGGAGGGGCTGGAGAGGCCCTGCAGGACTGACAGGATGAGCTTTGGGGCTGTTTGGAGAAGCTGAGGGACCCGGGCTGCTGGACCTTGTGAAAAGGAGGCCCGGGCATATCTTGAAACTGCTTCAGGGGTGGTTTCAGAGAATCACAGAATTTAACAGGGATGGAAAAGGTCTTGGAGATAATCGAGTCCAACCTGTGCCCTGACACCACCTTGTCTCCCTTGAGCCTCCTCTTCTTCAGCATAAACATCTCCAGCTCCCTCAGCCACTCCTCATAAGAATTGTGTTCCAGACACATCATCAGCCTAGTTGCCCTTCTCTGGACATGCTCCAGCCCCTCCATGTCCTTCCCCAGCTGGGTCATCCAGAACTTTGCAGAGCACTGAGGTGCTGCCCAACCAGTTCTGAAAAAAGTGGAAGAATCACTGCCCGGGTCCTGGTGGCCACACCATTCCTGATCCAGGCCAGGTGCTATTGGCCTTCTTGGCTACATGGGCACACTGCTGGCTCATGTCCAGCCTGCTGTCCATCAGTGCTTCCGGGTCCTTTTCTACCTCTCCGCTGTCCAGACACTCTTTTTCTAGCCTGTAGCACTGCATGAGGTGGTTGTGGCTATAGTACAGCACTTGCTGTTATTAAACCTCACTTTGTTGGATTTGGGCCTTGGATCAAGCCTGTCCAGGTGTCTATGCAGAACCCTCCTGCTCTCAGTAGATCCACACATGGTGTCCACACCAGTGTACCTTTAAGGCCTCAGGGTAACAGTGGTCTCCATGATTCCATGTGGTCTCTCTTGGTTCCATTGAACCTCTTAGTGTCAAAAAGTCCCTTGGTCCCCTGAGGGTTTGCAGTGCCAAAGTGGATCCTTGGTCTTGCAGTGCAGCAATGCTCTCCTAGGTTCCACAGCGTCACAATGGCCTCTTGGTCCCAAATGGGCACCAGAGTGTGAAACATGTTTCCTTCATTCCCTGAGTCCCTGAGGAGCAACACTGGCCCCTTGGTTCCATGTGCCCTGCAGTGTGACAATGGCCCCATCATTACACAAGGTCCTCCTCTGTCACAATGCTCTGCATGGTCCCACAAGGCCCTGCAGTGTCACATCTGCCTCGTTCCATGAGGCCTCTGAGTGCCACCATTAATTCCTTGGTGCTGCAGTGTCACAATGGAGCCCTGGTAACGTAAGATCCTGCAGTGTCACAGGCACCCTTGGTTCCATGGGGCACCACGGTGTCACAATTGTTCCCTTGGTTCCAAGTGTCCTTGCAGTGGAACAGTGGCCCCTTGATTCCATTGTCCCCAGGCTCTCACAAGGCTCTCCTTGGTCCCACAGTGTCACAATGGCCCCTTGGTTCCACCAGGCCCTGCAGTGTCACAGTGTTGCAGTATGTTTCAGTAAAATAGAAATATAAAATTAGTAGTAGTTATGCTAAGGACTGATCAAGTAGCTTAGGCCCTGAGTTGGCAAGAGTGAGGGGTATTCAGTTAAGTAAATTTATGTGTGTACCGAAGTAGAACTTGCTGAAACAGTAGAAATGTTACTCTCTTGAATAGTGCATTATCTACATGATGTATGTGACTTGTCTAGCTGAGTGTAACAATTTGTTACTTAGAGGAATGTAGACAGATTAGGAGAACCTTGAGAAAATCACGTAGGGGTAGTGAAGTAAGAAAATCAAAGGATAAAAAAAGAATTCTCCAAGAAGTGTATTTAAGCTCTGAGAAATTGTAATCTGGCGGGCTCTGACTTTGGACGCTAGTCCTCAGACCCCAGGGCCCTCAATAAAGCACTGCACTAAACAACCTAGTTGTTTCGTGTCTCTCTGTCGGGCAACACTACTGCATGTATTTTCTCCTTTTTCGTATTAAATTGGATTTCTGATGTGGAGTCTCTCACTAGTTTTTCTTTGAGAACCATTACACGGACTCTTAGAACCTGATGGCCATTGTGACACCGTGGGGCCTCAGAGAAAAAAAGGGGCATTGTGACATCATCAGGGCCCAAAGGAACCAAGGGGCCTTCAGGCACCATAAGGACCTCGTGGGATCAAGGGGCCATTGTGACACCACTGTGTCCCATGAAACCAATGTCCGTTGTGACACCATAGCGCTTCACAAACCAAGGGCCCATCATGGCACCATGGGACTCATGGCACCAAGGGGCCATTGTGACACCACTGTGTCCCATGAAACCAATGTCCGTTGTGACACCATAGCGCTTCACAAACCAAGGGCCCATCATGGCACCATGGGACTCATGGCACCAAGGGGCCATTGTGACACCATGAAGACTAGCAGGACCAAGGGGCCATTGTGACGCCAGGGGGTCTCATGGCACCAAGGGACAGTGTGATACCATGGAGCCTAAGAGAACCAAGGGGCCATTGGGACACCATTGTGACAAATGGAACCAAAGGTCCATTATGACCCCATGGGCCCTAGCAGAAACAAGGAGCTTTTGTGACACCATTGTGACAAACGGAACCAAAGTTCCATTATGACCCCATGGGCCCTAGCAGAAAGAAAGAGCTTTTGTGACACCATTGATGCTCACAGAATCTAGAGGACAATGTAACACCATAGGCCCTTAGTGAACTAAGGCTACATGGTTACACCATGGGGCATCATGGCACCAAACGTCCATGGTGACATTGTAGATCATATCAGAACCAAGGGCATATTGTGGCACCATTCAGCCTGACAGAATCAAGATGTCATAGTGACACCATGGGGCCTCATAGAACGAAGGGCCGTCGTGACTGCATGGGGATGAACAGAATGCAGGCAACATTGTGGCACCATGGGGCCTCACAGAACCAATGGGCCATTGTACCACCATGGGGCGTCGTTGAGCCAAGGGACAATTTTGAACACGAAAGGGCCTAATAAAACCAAGGGGCCATGGTGACACCATGGGTCCTAAATGAACTGAGGGGAAATTTTGACACCATGGGGCAGAATGGAACCAAGAAGCTTTGGTGACACCATAGGGCCTAAGATATGAAGGGTCCATTGTCATACCATGGTGTCCACCGGAACCAAGACATCATTGTGACACCATGCAGCCCATCTGAACCAAGGGACCAGTGTGACAACACGCAGCCTAACAGAACCAAGGGGCCATTGTGACACCAGGGGACCTCAGGGAACCAAAGGACCATTGTGACATCATGCGCCCTTAGATACCCAAGGGACCCTTCAAACAAAATGAGGCCTCATAGAAGCAAGGGTTCATTGTGACACTATGGACTCTAATGGAACCCAAGGGTCCATTGTGACACCATGGGGCATCATGGCACCAAGGAATCATTTTGAACACAATGGGACATATAAGAACCAAAGGGCCATTGTGACATCATGGGTGCTAATAGAACCAAGGGGAAATTGTGACACGATGTAGCATAATGGATGCAAGGGTGTTTTGCAAAACCATGGGGCCTAACAGAACCCAGGGGCTGTTGTTACACCATTGTGCCATGTGAAACCAATGGTCCATTGTGACATCATGGGGCCTAACAGAAAGAAAGGGCCTTTGTGACACCGTGGGGCCTCATAGAACCAAGAGGCCATTGTAAAACTATGGGACCTCAGGGAACCAAGGGGACATTGTGACACCATGAGGTCTCAAAGAACCAAGGGATGATTTAGACACCCTGGAGCCTAATGAAATCAAGGGTTCCTTGTGACACATGGAGGCCCATGGAACCAAGGGGGCTTTGTAACACCATGGGGGCTCGTAGAAGCAAGGGGCCATTTAAACATCATGGGACCTCGTGGAACCAATGGGCCAAATTGACACATTTTGCCTCATAGAACCAAGGTGCCATTGTGACATCCAGATGGCTCATGGCCCCAAGGGGCCAATTTGAACACTATGGGAGCTCATAGAACCAAGAACCAATTTGAACACCATGGGGCCTAAAAGAACCAAGAAGTCATGGTGACACTGTGGGTCCTAACACGACTGAGGGGAGATTGTAGCCCCATGGGGCATAATGGGACCAAGGGGCTTTCATGAAACCATGGGGCCTCATGGCACCAAGGGGCCATTTCGAACACCATGGGGCCTAATACTGCAAAGGGGCTTTTGTGTCACCATGAGTCCTTTGATAATCAAGGCGGGATTGTGACACCAAAGGGCCTCATAGAACCAAGGGGATATTGACACACCATGGAGTCTAACAGAACCATTGTGTCACCATGGGACTTCATGGAACAAAGAGCCATTGTGAGACCATGGGACCAAACAGGCCAAGGTGCCATTGTTACTCAATGCTGTCCACTGGAACCAAGGGGCTATTGTGAGACCATGGAGCCTAAGAGAACAAGGGGCCCATTGTGACACCATGCAGCCTATCTGAACCAAGGGTCCATTGTGACACCATGGAACCTAACAGAATCAAGGTGCCATTCTGATACTATTGGGCCCCATGGCACCAAGGGGCCATTTTGAAACCAAGGGTGCCTAACAGAACCAAGAGGCCATTGTGACACCATGGGACCTCAGAGAAGCAAGAGGCCATTGTGACACCATGGGTCCTCATAGAACCCAGAGTGCATTGTTACACCATGGGGCCTCATAGAACCAAGGGTCCATTGTGGCACATGGTAATCATAGAATCAAGGGGCCATGGTAACAGCATGAGACCTCAGCGAATCACAGATCCACTGTGACACCATGAGGCCTATCTGAACCAAGGGGCCATTGTGACAACATGGGTCCTAACAGAACCAAGGGGAAATTGTAACACCATGAGGTCAAACAGAACGAATGGGCCATTGTAACTCCATGAGGCCTTATAGAACCAAGGGTCCCTCATGACACAATGAGTCCTAACAAAACCAAGGGAAAATGGTGACACCATATGTCCTAAAAGAACCAAGGGTCTATTGGGAGTTCCATAGGGCCTAAAAAAACCCAGTAGCCATCGTGACCCCATTGTGCTATAGGAAATCAATGGGCCATTTTGATACGATGCGGCCTAAAAGAACCATGTGGCAAATGCGACACCAATGTGCTGCCTGGAACCAATGTTCCATTGTGACACCATGGGGCCTAACAGAATAAAGGGGCCATTCTGACAATACGGGCCTCATAGAACCAAGATACCATTGTGACCTGATGGGACCTCATAGAACCAATGAGCTGTTGTGACACTATGGGACTTCATGGAACCAAGGGGTCATCATGACATGATGGGGCCTCAGTGAACCAAGGGGCCATTGTGACACCATGGGACCTCATAGAACCAAAGGTGTATTGTGACACCAGTGGGCCTAACAGGACCAAGTGTCCATTGTGACATATGAGGGCTCATAGAACTCAGGGGCCATTATAAGACCATGGGACCTCACAGAACCATGGGTCCATTGTGACACCATGTGTCATATCTGATCTAAGTGGTCATTGTTGCAACATGGACTCAAACAGAATCAAGGTGCATTGTGACACCAAGTAGCCTCATGGCACCAAAGGGCCACTTTGAACACCATATGAGCTCACAGAACCAAGAGGCAATTATTAACACCATGGGGCCTAACAGATGGGAAATTGTGACACCATGGGGCATAAAAGAAGCAAGGGGTTTGGGTCACACCATAGAACCTAACAGACAAAGGGGCCATTTTCACACCATGGTGTCCACCAGAATCAAGGGGCCATTATGACATCATGGGGCCTCCCAGAACCAAGGGACCATTGTGACACCATGGAGCCTGACTGGACCATGATGCCATTATGACACCGTAGGGCCTCGTGGCACCAACGTGCCATTTTGAGCACTGTGGGGTCTAAAAGGACCAAGAGGATCATTTTATGCCCTGGGGCATAATGGCATAAGGGCCTAACAGAACGATGGGGCTGTTGTGACACTATGGGAGCTCATTACACCAAGGGGCCATTGTAAAAACATGGGACCTCATGGAACCAAGGGTCCATTGTGACACCATGTGGCCAGTGTGAACCGAGGGGCTGTTCTGACAACATGGCTCCTAAGAGAACCAGGGGAAAATATTGACACTATGGGGCCCAAGGAATCCAACCGGCATTTGCGACGCCATAGTGCTTAACAGTACGAAGGGGCCGCTGTGACTCCATCAGGCCTCACGGAACGAAGGGACCACTGCGACACCACAGGGCCTCATAGCACCAAGGGGCCATTTTGAACACCATGGGAGCTCACAGAACAACCGGGCCAATTTGAACATCATACAGACAAATAGAAACAAGGGCACATTTTGACATCATGGAACCTCGTAAAACCAAAATGCCCTTGTGACACCAATGGACTGCAAAAACCAAAAGGGAATTGTGACACCGTCGGGCCTATGAGAACCAAGGAGCCATTGCGACACCATGGGTCCTAGGAGAAAAAAGTGGTGATTGTGGCACCATGGGGCCTAACAGAACCAAGTGGCTGTTGTGACACCATTATGTTGCATGGTACCAATGGTCCTTTTGACACCATGGGGTCTGAAGAACTAAGGGACCATAATCACACCATGGTGTCCATCAGAACTGAGGGCCCATTGTGACACCATGTGACTTCATGGAACCAAGGGTCCATTGTGACACCATAGGTCATCAGAAAACCAAGGGGTCATTGTGACACCTGGGGCCTAATAGACCCAAGGGTGTATTGTGACACCACAGGACCTAACAGAGCCAAAGGGCCATTGTAACACCGTGAAGGCTCATAAAACCAATGGTCCATTGAGACACCATGGGATCTCATGGTATCAATAGGTCATTGTGACACCATGGGGCCTCAGAGATCCCAGGTTCCATTGTGTCACTATGGGACCTCATGGAACCAAGTGGCCATTTTGACATCATGGAGCCTCATGGAATAATGGTCTATGATGACACCATGGGGCCATACAGAACCAAGGTACCATTGTGCCACCTTGGATCTTAACAAAACTAAGGAGCCATTTTGACATCATGACCTCATAAAACCAAGGGGCCAATGTGACACCATGGGACCTCACAGAACCATGGGTCCGTTGTGGCACCATCTAGTACGTCTGATCAAATTGGTCATTTTGACAACATGGACCCAAACAGAACCAAAGTGCCATTGTGACACGAAGCGGGCTCATGGAACCGATGGCCTATTTTGAACACCATGGAAGCTCATGGAACCAAGGGGCAATTATTAACACCATGGGGCCTAATAGAACGAAGGGGCCATGGTGACACCGTGGGGTCTCATAGAATTAAGGTTGTGTTGGGACACCATGGTGCCTAACAGAGCCAAAGGTCCATTGTGACACATGGGAGCTCATAGAAGCAAGGGGCCCTTGTAACACCTAGAAAGACATAGAATCTCATGGAATCAAGTGGCCATTGTGACACTTTGGTGCCTCATAGAACCAAGGGGCCATTCTGGAACCATGGGGCCTCTGAAAACCAAGGGGTGATGTAGACACCATGGAAACTAATGAAACCAAGGGCCATTGTTACACCATGAGGTCTAAGAGAAGCAAGGGGCCATGGTGTTACCTTGGAGCCTAAAAAAATCATGGGGCCATTTTGACATCATGGAGTCTCGTGGAACCAAAATGCCATTGTGACACCAATGGACCACAAAAACCAAAGGGGAATTGGTACACCCCGGGGCCTAAGAGAACCAAGGTGCCGTTGTGGCACCACGGATAGTAACAGATAAAAGTAGTCATTATGGCAGCATGGGGAAGGACACATTGTGATACCTTGAGACCTAATGGAACCAAGGGACCATTGTGACACAATGAGGCCTAACAGAACTCAGTGGCCATTGTGACATCATGGGCCCTAACAGAACCAATGGGCCATTCTGACACCATAGGACCCAACGGAACCAAGGATGCTACTGAGGAACCTCATGTGAACATTAATTAAACCAAGAATCTGCTCCAGTTGAGCTCCTCTCCCCAGGTGTCCTGGGGTGACATTACGATGCTTTGTATCCCCAATTGTGTGTGCTGTTCATTTCTGGAATTATGTTCGGTGCTTTCAGAATTGACTCTGAAAGTGAAGGTTTGTTTTGTCTAGTTAGCGGGTGCACCTCCACCATCGTCTGGGCTTAGGGAAGCTCAATGGCTTTGCTTTAACTTTGCTGGCTTGGCTGCTGCTTTGCTGGCTTGGCTGCTGCTTGACTTGCTTTGCTTTCGCTTTGCTTGCTTGGCTTGGCTCGCTGGCTTTGCTTTTGCTTTTTCCTTATTAGTTAGTTTAGCTAGGCAGCCCAATTTCCTTCTCTGGACTGTTTTCTTTGCTTTCCTTCTTCTCTTTTCCTTAATACCATCTGAACCTGTTCCGGACCAGGACCTAGGAACATCGAGGAGCCCCTGGAGTCAGCATTTTCATGATAAGCATTCAGCCCTCCCCAGCGCCAGAGACTTTCTGAGTTTGTTCATCCTCTCAGACTGGTGAAAGAGTTTCTTTTGTCATCTGTGGCTGTTTTTTTCTTGTATTGGGGAGTGGGGTTTTTTTTGTTTGCTAAATAAACAGGTTTTTTCCACTTCTCCTCTGAGGAAATTCTTCCTGAACCCGGTGGTGGGGGTCTGTTTTTTTTTGCGGGGGGGGGGCGTCCTTCCAGAGGTTTTCCTCTTAATTTGTCCTAAATCAGGACACCAGGGTTCTACAGGTCCTGCAGGATCCTGCTCCATCACAGGCTTCCTGTTGGGTCATAGCCTCCTTTGGGAATGGATCTACTGCAGAGCAGGATCCAGAACAGGATGTAGGTGAATCCCTGCTGCATTCTGGGCCTCCATGGGCTGCAAGTGGATCTCTGCTGCATCATGAGGTACCTGAGCTAGTCCCCCTCCCCATGTGTTGCTGCATGATTAGGGCAGGGGAAATTTGAGAGGACCAGAACTCCTGTTTCCTCCAGTTACACGGTTGTGAATACTGAGTTTTCGGAGTAGCTACTGCCCATTCTGGCGTTGTGTCACCAACTGAACCATCCAGCAGTTCAATCTTAGGTCAGGCTCCCATATTGACAGGATCTTTTCTTGATCCCCTCTGGCTCTCATCCATATTTTCCTATATACTTGACCTAAGCATTCTTTTTCCAGGAACAATCCTAAAATGTTGGAAATGAGATTTTAAAGTTTTAGAATAGAATAATATATATCTCAAACAAGTAGAACTTTTAGAACAAAAGTTTGTCCTTTTGGCCTTCTTCTTCATAAGTCTAAGTAATATTTAATAATTAAATAAAAAGTCTGCATTACAAGCCACCAATTGTTAGTTATTAAGTTAAAAGTAAAATTAATTTAAGCATCATTTCTTAATTAAGCAATTTATCCTTAAAATCCCTGTAAAACAAAGTCTTCATTTTAAATTGTTTAACTTAAAGTATTGTAAAACTCACCTTTGGTAAAACTATAATAGAAATAAAAAGTAATAAACATCTAAATCCAAACAAAAAATAAAATCTCGCACATTTAATCCCAACCCTAACAAAAAATCCCCTCCCAGCATTAATTCATCATCCAAACATTGGGCAAGTCTTTGCAATCTTCGGGCCTAGATATTGGATTGAGTCCCATCAATGTTGGGATACCCAGACTCCATCCTTCATGCTGGAGTGCAGGATGACATCACATGTGCACGGTGTTAGGCATTGCCATTCCTTGACAGTTGATCAAATCTGGAGGTCAGGGGATTCAAGGAGCCCTGCTTTTGCATCCGTTTGGTCTGCCAAGTATCTTAGTCTAGGGATGGTGTATATGTTTTGGGTTATGTCAGTTTTCTGAAGAGGTTTTCATGTGAAGATGTATGCTCTGACACATATTACTCACCAAGCTGGTGACATGGCAGTCCACTTCCCTTTGCTGCAGAGCACGTAGAAAGTGCTGGTGGTCAAAAGCCTTGGGCAATATCCATGAATACAACACCCAGCAGCCTGTGTTCTCTTCTTGCAGATCAAATTATTGTTTGCTGGAGTATCAATTTTTCAGAGCATTCCGCTCCTTCATAAAGCCTCTTTGCCTTGGGTTGAGGGAGCATGCCTCAGTTAACCTTGCTGATCTTATTCTGGAGAACAGTCTTAACAAGATGGAACCAATCATGATCATTCATGGCTTCTTATAAATAGATATGATAATAGATTTCTTTTCCAGGTAAAGTATAGGTGGCCCATCTACCTGGTCCAAATTGGTAAATTTATCTCAAATATGGGCAGTGGCCAACAAAGTATGATTGAAAGAATTGTATTGCTCCCACATGTCCTACCCACTGTCCAGTGATGCTGTTCAGCCTTGTTTTTTATTTTCATGAACAGAAACAATCCATTGAGCTTTGTCCACAAAAGTATGTACGATACCAATGGAGAAGAGCAGTGCTCTGAATGCTCTGGGCCCTGGCTATCTTCTCTTGCCTCATCTTAGAGAGACCTAGGGCCAACAGCAGAAGAGTTTTTGTCACACCACTTTCCTCGCACTCCTATAGGAAATCCCACAAATTCAATGTCTGCTAGATTTGTAAGATCTTGAGCTAGTCTGTGAAGGCACTGGTATTTCCTGACCTTCTCATTGGCAGCAACTTTCAAGGAGGAGTTGGAGTGCTTGTATCTGACTGTCATGTTCACCATGAATGCCTTTCCTCCTTTAACAAATATCAAATCTGGCTATTATAACTTGTTGTGATCGTCTCTTGAAATACAGTCCAGTTCTTCTTTTTAGCAGCTCACAGATGTGTCTCTTTGTGCCTTTATTCCTGGTGTTTTGAGTAATTGGACAGTTCCCTATAATATGGGCTGATGTTTCATTATCAGCATCACAATATTATCAAATTTCCACAAGTACCCCTGGCCAGGATCTCTCTCGTGGGGCAGACATTGACTCTCAACTGTAGTGCAGTTACCAATTTTCTATGAGGTGTGCTTCTGTACCTGGTTATCCTCCAATTCCTGATATTATCATTTTCAAACTTCTCAATACCGTGGCCTTGGGATAAGAGTAATATGATATGCTATGCTATGATATGATATGATATGATATGATATGATATGATATACATCATATGCTTTGGGATACTTGGCCAACCCCTCCCAGTTTCCACCAAAGTAGTTTACATGTTCCAAGAACTGTTTAGCACGGCTCCTCCTCGGGTTTGCCTTTTTAGAGCCTGCACATTTCTTGGCTGTGGCTTTAGTCTGTTCTTATTATCACCTCCAGCCTGGGCTTCGGTCCATACTTGGTGCTGATAGTAGCAGGGGATTTCATCACCTCTCCATTGGAATCCCAACCAAGCAGGCCTTTCAATTCCCACAAGAATGACTATATCAGCTATTTCACTACTATGTTTAAGTTTAGTTAATAGCAGAAATAAAAACTAAATCTTTATAGCAAAATTGCTATAACATTATACATAAAGCATGCATTTTAATATTTGCAAAAAACCAATATTATAATATGGATTTATATCATGCTGGACATTTTCCAGCCCATTCCCAGCTCAAAGCAGAGGGAAGAAGAAAAGGAAAGAGCGGCCCTGACAGAATCCCAGAACGATGGTGATGAGAAGAGGCCCAGCAGGGTGAGACACCTCAAGCCCAATGAAGGTGCAAATGAGACCATAGGAGCACAACCTACTAATTTGATTGAACATGGATTTGATTGAACTGGAAATGTGAGGTAGAGAAATAGGAAAGAGAGAAAGAGGGAAGAGTTGAGGCTGGGACTGGGCAGCTGCTGGGAAGAGCCACAGAGCATAGCACCTTTCACCAGCACGGCCAGAGCCCAAACTGAACAATTTGCTCTGAGGTGACTCCCCAGAGAGTGGCATGAAAAATATGTTCCTCTTTGTGTTGATTTAAAAAGGTGTAATACAAGAAAATAAGAGACAAATAGTAAAGTAAAAGGTTATAATGGTTGGGAGTTTGGTATTTGGTTAAGAATACACTTTTTTTTGAGGTATATTTTTTGAATTTATTTGCTTCTTGTATATTTATAGACTTATTGTATAGTTTCAAACTGTTTTATAAATTATATTTTATAATTTAAGGTTTGTTTTTATGGTTATTTTATGAGTTTTGTTTTTAAGAGCATTTGTGGTTTTTTGGTTGTGGTTTTAATTTATTTTTTTTAATAAGTTTTGATTTGTGGCTTTTAGTTTTTAGAGACGGTTGGTGCTGGTAACTGGTATATTAGCAATAGGTGTTTTTATCGAGTGTTATTTAATTAAGTAGTTTCTTTATTACAAGTACTCTTTATTAACCTATGTTACTTTAAAAGAAAACTGTATTTAAAGAATTATTTTAACACTACACATACAGTATTAATTTGAATATTCAGGAGAAGCTAATCCCACAACATGTGTTTGTAGCAGCTGCAGAGCCGCAGCGCCCAGCGCTCCCCAGTCCCACCCCACCTGTGCCACCCCCTCGCATCCAGCGACCCCCGGGAGTGGAACTGGGGCTGGGGGGGGAGGGGGACGGCACGGACGGATCTGCACTGGGGGGCCCCGAGCCCCCTGCCCAACCCTGTGAAGCGCGGAAAAACTCTCTATACCGCACAAAATAAGGGATAAGAGTAGGAATGTATTTATTCAACGCTGAGGGGGATAGCTCCTCCAAAACCACGCACACCTTTGGCAACCTGCACCTCTCTTTTTATTCTTTATGAACTAGGATTGTACAATACATCTAATACATATTCATTGTCTGTCCCCGATTCATATTAAAATTAGCTACACGCCTTTTTCGGCTGCACACTGCTCCTTGGGAAAAAGTAAACAGTCTTCCACTCAGTTGAACTTTTCATCTTGTCTCTTTGCACATATTCTTTTTACTCCTTTGCTCATCTTCTGGACTTTGATACCAGTTTTCCTGGGTTCAGGGATCTGGAGAATCCCCCTTATCCTGTGGTGCCTTTGTCCTTGCATCCTGTTCGCCCACTCCAGCTCTTTATCTTATCCTGCAGCCTTGCTCTCCCCCTGTTCTTGTAAGCACCGTAAATTCCAGCAAACATAGGGTTTTGTCATCCCCCTTCTAGTCAAAGCATTTCTCGATGGTCGATTCCTAACTCTCAGTTGCTCTGTCTCCCCTGCAGGCTCAGGGGGTGCTGCCCCCTCCCCAACAGCCGCTGCTTCGGCGGCCGTGGGGCACAGGGGGTGGCAAAGGGGGGTCCGGGATGCGAGCGGGGGAGCAGCGGGAGGAAGAGGAGAGAGGGGAAGGGGAGGAGAGAGGAAGGGGAGGAGCGGGAGTAGGAGGACCAGGAGAGGAGCAGCGGGCGCAGGCGGAGAATCGCGGTGCTGCAGGGCGAGCCCGCTGAGCCCGCAGCTCCTCTGGCCCAGGCAGCATCGCATTCCTGCTTCCCGCGGGTGAGCGCGGAGGGGAAGCTCGGCCCGGGGCTATCGCGGCAGCTCCGGCACGGCTGGTTTGGTTTTGGATTCTTGGGGGATGGGAGTTGGTGTTTGTGCCTCGCAGATTCGGGAATCGAGTCCCAAATATATTTGGGTGTCCGTGGGAGAGGTATTGTTTTATTGATGTGAGGAGGGGATGTTCCTGGCTCTTGCAGGAATCCAAAGCTGAGCCGTAAATGCTCCTTGGGGGGGATTTGGAGGGGCTACGTGGCGATGGCCCGGTCCCGGCGGGGCGGGACATCGGTTTTGGGGATCCCCGGGAGAGGCGGGAGATGAAAGGCGGGAGCCCCGGCGTGGGGAGAGGGGCGACAGCAGAGCTGGGGGATCCCCGGCAGCCTGGAGGGGAAGTGGAGCTGGGAGATGAGTGGGGTGCGGGCCCCCCGAGCCTGGAAGGGCTGGCGGGGAGCGGGGGAAGCCCTGAGTGCCTGAAGTGGGATGAGCCGAGTCAGAATCAGGACAGGATGAGCCCTGGGACCCACGAAACTCCCTCAGCGTGCCTGAACAGGAGCCGGGAGAGGGGGGATCCCCAGGAGCCATGGGCCCCCAGCAGCTCTGAGAACAGGGACCCCCATAACCCCAAAGTGAAGACAGTGCGAACAGGGATCTCCTGGGAGACTGTTTTTGGGCTCCTTAGTGATTTTTGGAGGGTTTTATGGACACCAGACAACCTGGGCATTTCTAGAGATGCACTCAGACAGGAGGACCTTTAAAGCCATATCACTCATGTCGTTTTTCCCCCAAACCAAGATTTTCCATTCCCAAGTCTTATCCAGGTGGAGGAAAAGGTTGTGAGGAAGAAGAAAATGCCCCAGGACAGTCAGGCAGGTGAGGAGGAAGTCACTGCCCCTTTCCCCCTCTGTCCTGCTGGGGAGGATTGGGGGCATCTCCTTCCCCTTCCCTCTGGCACAGAGGCAAATCCTATCCTCTCCTTGTCCTTCCTCTCCCAGACCAGGAGCTGAGGATGGAGACCATGGAGGACAAATCCCTGCAGCAGAACCTCGTGGAAGAGGCCGTTTGGAGCGACTCTACAGCACAGGAATCCAACATGGAGGAAAAGCCACGGAGATCCCATACCAGGAGCGGCTGCAAACATAGATCATGGGGATCTGAGGAGGAAAGACCCAACCTGGGCCAGGCAGGCAGCCAGAGATGTGGCCAGAGCTCTGAGCTGAGTGTCCATGAGCAGCTTCATGATGGCAAAAAGCCCCTTCAGTGTTTGGAATGTGGGAAGAGTTTCTGCACGAGCTGCAGCCTGGTCTGGCAACAGAAGATCCACACTGGGGAACAGCCCTACGAGTGTGGGGAATGTGGGGAGGGCTTCAGAAACATCTCAGATCTGATCCGACACCTGACAGTGCACACTGGGGAACAGCCCTATGAGTGTGGGGAATGTGGGAAGAGATTCTGCAGCAGCTTCTCTTTGATCCGCCACCAGATGATCCACACTGGGATACGACCCTATGTGTGTGGGGAATGTGGGAAGAGCTTCCGTGACAGTTCTCGCCTGATCATGCACCAGGCAATGCACGCTGGGGAATGCCCCTACAAGTGCTCAGAATGTGGGAAGGGCTTCAGCCAGAGATGCAACCTTATTGTCCACCAGAGGATCCACACTGGGGAGAAGCCCTATGAGTGTCCTGAGTGTGGGAAGAGGTTTCAGAAGAGATCCCATCTGCTCAGGCATCAGCAGATTCACACAGAAAAGAGGCCCTTCCGCTGCCCCGACTGTGGGAAGGACTTTAAGAGAAACTCCACCCTCGTCACCCACCAGCGGATCCACACCGGGGAGAGGCCCTAACAGTGTCCCCAGTGTGGGAAGAGCTTCTCCCAGAGCTTTGCTGTGACCCAACACCAATGGGGTCACCAGTAAGGGAAGCCTTGTGGATGCTCCGCGTGCGGGAAGAGCTTCCTGCGCTGCTCCAGCTCCATCCCCACTGGAGGACCCCGTTGGATGCTTCTCAGTGACCGCTGTTGGGGAGAACCTCGGTGATCCATGGTCCTGGTGATCCATGTTGGGAACTCACCTGGCTGGTGGTCTCCACATCTTCTTGGCTCTCTGTGGGCACCTGGACTCAGAAAGCCAAAAATCCATTGGGATGCAGACTGATGTCAGGAATCTATTTGAGACAGCAGATTTTACTTTCCACCCCAGAAAATGTCACCTTTTGCATCCAGTCATTTCATCTGGCAGCATCAAGGAATACTGGATGGTTTTGGAGGTCTTTACCAACCGAAATCATTCTATAATTCGACTTTTCTCTGTTCCACCGGTATCTTCCACAGCCAAACAATGATGGACTGGGGCAAAAAAAACCAAGATTGTGGAGACAGTGAAGTGAAAAGGCCTCTAAAGTCTAAAAATGGTTCTTTCCACCCACCCAAGCACATGCATACTCAGTCAGCATGGACAGGTAAATCCTTTTATTTTGGCCTTGATCTCTCAATTTTCTTCATTCTTTCACCCAATATTGGGGTAAAAATAAAGCCATTTTACTAAGACATTTTGGGACATGGGTGGGGACATGATCGGGATGGGGACAGGAATATGGATATGGATATGGATATGGATATGGATATGGATATGGATATGGATATGGACATGGATATGGACATGAATATGGACCTGGACATGGATATGTATATGGATATGGTATGGATATGGATGTGGATGTGGACATGAATGTGGCCATAGACATGGACATGGACATGGACATGGACATGGACATGGGTATGGATATGGACATGGACATGAGTATGGGTATGGATATGAATAACAATATGGACATGGACATCGATATGGATGTGTGTCCTGGTTTGAAGGATAGGTACCTGCCAATAAAGGCAGAAACTTCTCTTTGAAATTGAGAATGTAAACCCTCTCCCTCCCAATTATTATCATTTTGAAATTAAAGGGCTCTCAGGCAAAATTATGGGAATTAGGAATAACAGTTCTTTAATAGAAAAACTAAAATAGAAACACAGTATTACAAAGAACAATCCCAAAAACACTGACAGTGTCAGAATACAACCTGACACCCTGTCAGCCAGGGTGTTGGTTGCAGTCCAATTAAATGGTGGCTACAGTCCTCCCACAATGGCAGATGTGGTTCAGCTGGAGCAGTGCTCCTGTAGAAGGTACAGTTGTCCTCTGAAGGTCCAGAGATGATGTGGAAAGGTCCAGTGTTTTTCTGGAATCCAGTGGAAAGATGGATAATCTTGCTGTTCAAAATCTCAGTTTTTTATCTAAGTAGGAAAGGCTTGGCTCCTCCCCCTAACTGGAGCATCTCCCAGTGGGCTGATGTAATTTTATCAGTCATACAGTGGGACTTAATGGCGCGGCAGCAGATGATATCTTCCTGGAGGGAGAATGGGTTGTGGAAAAGATAAAAGATCATTGCCCCACCTAGTCTTAAAGGTGGCCCATTAGCAGGTGGTATGTGCTATGGGGATAAGGAAATCACTACCCCACCCTGCTGCAGCAAATGGTGATAGAATACACATTTCTGGCCACATCAACCCAACACATTATCCACCCCTTATTCTATCACCATCTGCACAATGAAAACCTTTCAGTTCTCACTTAAGATTAGGTTTCCCTGCAGTACACAATGGGTTTCTCTATCTTTCTGCATTACACACCAAGTGTAACCAGGTCCTTGAGCAAAGACAATCCCATGCATGGGTTTGTCCTTGCCCAAGGTGGGACTAATCCAAACAGTCTTCCCTAAAATGCCTTTGATGTGTACTACAGGGACTTTATCTTCATCCACTGTGTGCAAGGGTTCAGATTGGACAGGACCAGCTCGATTGATGGACCCTCGGGTGTTGACCATCCAGGTGGCCTTTGCTAAGTTTGTTTCCCAATTCTTGAAGGTTCCCCCCACCAAGTGCCTTCAGGGTAGTCTTGAGTAGGCCGTTACACCCTTCAACTTTCCTGGCAGCTGGTACATGGTAAGAGATATGATACATCCATTGAATGCCATATTCTCTGGCCCAGGCGTTGATAAGGCCGTTCTTGAAATTGTTCCCATTGTCAGACTCAGTTCTCTCAGGGGTGCCATGCCTTCAAAGGACTTGTTTCTCAAGGCCCAGGATGGTGTTATGAGCAGTGGCGTGAGGTCTCCAACCATCCGGTGGTGGCTTCCACCATGGTCAGCATGTAGCGCTTGCCTTGGCAGGTCTGAGGCAGTGTGATATAGTCAATCTGCCAGGCCTCCCCGTACTTATATTTGGACCATCGCCCCCCATACAAGAGGGGCTTCACCCGCTTGGCCTGTTTGATGGCTGCGCACGTGTTACAGTAATGAATAACCTGAGAGATGCTATCCATGGTTAGATCCACTCCTCGGTCTCATGCTCACTTATAGGTGGCATCTCTGCCCCGATGACCTGGGGCATCGTGGGCCCATTGAGCTAGGAACACTTCTCCCTTGTGTTCCCAATCTAAGACTATCTTTGACACCTCTATCTGAGCAGCCTGATCTTCCTGATCATTGTGCTGGTGTTCTACGCTAGCTCGACTCTTGGGGACATTGGCATCCACATGACAGACTTTCACGGGGAGCTTCTCTACCCGAGTGGCAATGTCTTTCCACTCATCAGCAACCCAGATTGGTTTTCCTCTATGTTGCCAGTCAGCCTTTTTCCACTTTCCAGCCAACCCCACAGAGCATTGACTACCATCCATGAATCAGTGTAAAGGTAGAGCTTTGACCATTTCCCTCTCTCAGCAATGTGCAAGGCCAGCTGAACAGCTTTGAATTCATCAAGTTGACTTGATCCACCTTCTCCTTCGGTAGCTTGTGCAGCCTGTCTTGTGGGGCTCCATATGGCTGCTTTCCACTTCTGGTTCATCCCCACAATGCGGCAGGAACCGTCAGTGAAAAGGGCATAGAGTGTTTCATCTGCTGGCAGCTGGTTGTACGGTGGAGCTTCTTCGGCCCAGGTCACTTGTTCCTGCTCCTCTTCATCAGCAATACCAAAACTTTCACCTTCTGGCCAGTTTGTAATTATCTCCAAAATCCCAGGGCGATTCAGGTTGCCAATACAGGATCTCTGCGTGATGAGGGCGATCCACTTGCTCCATGTGGCATTGGTGGTGTAGTGGGTAGTGGGAACCTTTCCTTTAAATATCCACCCCAGCACTGGCAGTTGGGGTGCCAGGAGAAGCTGTGCTTCTGTGCCAATCGCCTCTGAGGCAGTTTAAATTACTTCGTAGGCAGCCAAGATTTCCTTCTCTGTGGGAGTGTAGTTGGCTTCAGATACTTTGTAGCTTCTGCTCCAGAATCCCTGGGGTCGGCCTTGAGTCTCACCAGGCACCTTCGGCCAAAGGCTCCAGGACAGACCATGGTTCCCAGCTGCAGAGTAGAGCACATTCTTTACCTCTGGTCCTGACCTGACTGGGCCAAGAGCTACTGGATGGGTGATCTCTTGTTTGATCTGGGCAAAGGCTTGCTGTTGTTCAGGGCCCCAGTGGAAATCGTTCTTTTTGCGAGTGACCAGGTAGAGAGGGTTAACAGTCTGGCTGTACTCAGGAATGTGCATTCTCCAAAAGCATATGGCACCTAGGAAAGCTTGTGTCTCCTTCTTGCTTGTTAGTGGAGACATTGCAGTGATCTTATTGATGACCTCAGTGGGGACCTGGCGCCGTCCATCTTGCCACTTCACTCCCAGGAACTGGATCTCTCGGGCAGGTCCTTTGACTTTGCTCTTTTTAATGGCGAAACCGGCTCCCAGCAAAATCTGGATGATCTTCTCTCCTTCCTCAAATACCTCCATTGCTGTGTTCCCCCACACAATGATGTCATCGATGTACTGCAAATGTTCTGGAGCCTCACCCTTTTCCAGTGCAGCTTGGATCAGCCCGTGGCAGATGGTGGGGCTGTGTTTCCACCCCTGGAGCAGTCAGTTCCAGGTGAACTGCACGCCCTCCAGGTGAAAGCAAATTGAGGCCTGCACTCTGCTGCCAAAGGAATGGAGAAGAATGCATTTGCAATGTCAGTGGTGGCATACCACCTTGCTGCCTTGGACTCCAGCTCGTACTGGAGTTCCAGCATGTCTGGCACGGCAGCGCTCAGCGGTAGAGTCACTTCATTCAATGCATGATAGTCCATAGTCAGTCTCCATTCTCCATCAGATTTACGCACAGGCCAGATGGGACTGTTGAAGGGTGAGTGGCTCTTGCTGACCACCCCTTGGCTCTCCAGCTCATGGATCATCTTGTCATGGGAATCACAGCATCTTGATTTGCCTGGTACTGCCATTGGTGCACTGTCATGGTGGCAATTGGCACCTGTTGCTCTGTCACTTTCAGGAGTCCTACTCCAGAGGGGTTTTTTGACAGTTTAGGCAAGGTGTTTCACTGCTTAATGTTCTCTGTCGCTACAGCAGCTATTCCAAAAGCCCACCTGAACCTCTGTGGGGCTTTCTAGTAGCTGTTCTTGAGAAAGTCTATGTGCGGTGCCCCTGGGCCAGTTACAATTGGATGTTTCTGCCACCCCTTCCTTGTCAGGCTAATCTCAGCTTCCTGCCAAGTCAATTTCTGTTATCACCTGTCACCCTGACAATGGAAACAGGTTCTTCCCTTACATGTTCTGATGGTATTAGGGTGCATTGTGAGCTAGTATCAACTAACACTCTATGTTTTTGTGGCTTTGATGTGCCACGCCATTGGGCCCACACTGTCTAATACTCTCTGTCATCTCATACCTCTCTCTGGCTAGTGGCAGGGCCACTCCAGCCATGGTTATTTTTTCCTTCCTGGGCACACATAGTAGAGGTTCTTTCAATGTATCTGACAGATTATCTTCCCCTCTGTTCCCACCTTGGTTATGGGAGGTTGAGGCTACCTTCAATTTAGTAGAACTCCCTTGGTTTGTGCTTCCCTCCCTGAGTTGATGCACCCGTGCTGCCAGGACAGAAGTGGGTTTTCGATCCTATTTTCTCATTTCTTCCCCATGGTCACACAGAAGGAACCACAGGTCAGCTCATGGGGGGGTTCCCTCTCTCCCTAGCTGGGGGGCATTGGACTCTACCTCTGGGGCCTGTAACTCATAATAGTGCTGCAATGATCTTCCTCATCTCCTCCCTCATTGCTCTCATCTCCTCTTTAAACTCTTCTTTGAATTTCTTAACCACGACAGAGACATGAGTCTGCATTGGGTCCTGGATCATACTCTCAAAATTTCTGAGCTTGTTGGTAATAGAACCCGCTGTCTCTTGGTTATCAGCATCAATTATTGCAATAAGAGTGGTATATTTTGATGGCCCAGAGTTGCCAGATTCCACAACATCTGCCCTGTACACCTGATCTTGTCAGGGTCATTGTCATGCTGTCCGCCCCTCTCAAAAAGTACTTCTAATATTGCCACTTCTCTCAGCTGCTGGATCCTTTTCTCAAGGGTCTTCCAGCACATTCTATGGTGGTGCTCCTGAATTTTCTCTTTGTGGACAAACATTTCTCTCACACTCATTAAAAGCTGTTCCCAGAGGAGAAGGGGGCCTGGCTCCCTTACAAATACCTGATCCACACCAGTCATGGGTTAAGGGTCTCAAATTCCTGGCTTCGATACCATCTAGTTGTACACCTGTTCCTATAAGGTCCAGGACCAGAAGTAACCAAGTTGTAAAAGCCTCACGGCCCCGCTGTGCAATGCCTTTTCTCAGATAATGGAGACTTTTGTACGAGAGGGACACAGTGACAATCTTAACTTCTGGCTCTCCTGCTGGTTGTTGGTCCTTGCTGATTCTTATTATATAGGTGCTTTGTTTTCATTTTAGTTTTTCTAGTTTCCAAAGGGGCAACTGCTGCTGGCTGTGGCTGACCCTGTGGTTCAGCTGGAACCTGGACAGATATAACATCTACAGGTTCCACTGCAGCACCATCCGACTCTCCCTCTTTAGGGCAGGAGGAGGTTTTCTCACCAGCTGGGGAAAAGTGCTCTTTCAACATCTGGACTATCTCCTTCACTAGAACCCCCACCCGCTCCGGATGGTTCCTCTCCACAGTGGGCTGTGGGGCAGGATCAGGCTCTGGAGCATGATCTCTAGCCCCTGGGGCAGGGGCAGGCTCTGAGCCAGCACCTCTGTTTCCTGGGGTAGGTATCTGGGTTGCTATCCAAGCCAATAATCCCTTGTCTCTGAATGGTAAGTATAACAGGCCTATCAGAAACACCAGCCACTGGATGATATCATTAGCATTCAGAGGAGATCTGGACCCTTCCAAAACTCATGGGGTAGACTCAAAAAACTGGGTGAAAGACTGGGAGAAAATTTGGCCTGTTGACATTTCTTTACAGTTGATGCCATTGTTAAAGTAACCTCAAAAACATGTAGTTAGTGTGTGATGGCCCTGAATCCATGTACCCGCCTTCCAAAGGAAATTAAAAATCCATTAATTTCTCACCTTATTAACCCATAAAACAAACTGGATAACATATACAGTAGCTTTAGTTATAGGGCCCATGTTAAGATAAGGTCTGCAAATGGAAGAAATATAGCCATGGCCATGTGTCACCCGAACTACGGTAAGCTAGACCACATGATGCCACCTAATGAAGTTTCTATATCCAGAACACAAAAATTAGCTTATTCAAGAATTGTTATTCCTTTCATCTCTCGACGTCCTCGAGCCCCACATTGGGCGCCAAAATCTGTCCTGATTTGAAGGACAGTTATCTGCCAATAAAGGCAGAACCAATGGAGAATGTAAAACCTCTCCCTCCAAAATATTATAATTTGGAAATTAAGGGACTCTCAGGCAAAGATGTGGGAATTAGGAATAACAGATCTTCACTAAAAAATTAATATAGAAATACAGTATTACAAAGAATAATCCCAACCCTGACAGAGTCAGAATACAACCTGACATCCTGTAAGTCAGGGTGTTGGTAGCAGTCCCATTAAATGGTGGCTAGTCTTCCTGCAGAGGCAGATGAAGTTCAGCTGAAGCAATGCTCTTGTAGAAGGGTGCCATTTTATTTTGAAGGTCTAGAGATGATGTGGAGAGGTCTGGAATTTAGTGGAAATAAGGTAACTTGCTGTCCAACAGCTTCATTTTTATCTAGGTAGGAAAAGCTTGGTTCCTCCCCCTCTCTGGAGCATCTCCCAATGGGATGATGTAATTTTATCAGTCATACAGTGGGACTTAATGGCCCAACAGCAGATGGTATCTTCCTGGAAGGAGGATGGATTGTGGAAAAGATAAAGATGACTGCCCCACCTAGCCTTTAAGATGGCCCATTAGCAGATGGTATGTGCCACGGAGATAAGGAATCACTACCCCACCCGGTTTTAACCAATGGTGATAGAATACACATTTCTGGCCACATCAACCCAACACAGTGTTGTGGATAGGGAATTAGATGCTGTAGATAAGTCAAAGGTGTTGCCTGATGCCCCAAACAGAACACAAACTAACAGAGTTAGTTTATGCGGTGCTTTATTCAGGGCCCGGGGAACCTGCGGACTAGCGTTCAAAGTCAGGATCCCACAGCTCCCTTTTTCCATCAGGTTTTTATACCTTTTTACAAAGTGGTCTACGTGCAGAAATACACATTCTTCAAAACAATACAGATACATAAATCTTGCAGGTATCATTCCTAAAAGTTATAAATTCTGCATGCTTGTCTACTTAGAACTATAGGCTACCCCCCTTAATCCCCCTTGTATGTTTGCCCACCACCAGAACCCTTTATTTATTATTATTATACTTTAGCCTTATCTTGAAAGTTTCTAGATGTTCTATATGCCCTACTAAATCCTTTGATTATTGTTTTTACAGTTTTAAATGTTCTATATGCTCTACTAATTCTTTTCACTATTGTTTCACAAGGTAGGTTCTCAGGTCCTGTCCGAAAACTGCAGTTTTCTAAGCCTTAGCATGACTACTACTATATCTACATTAGTCCTTTTTCTCATTATTTCGGTATCAACTCCCCCCTTTTGAGCATTCTTCAGATTTTCTGCAAGGATGCTCAATTCTTCAAGTTGTGGTTTCTATGTAGAACGGTGAGTCTTCTTTTCGAGTTGGCAGGATTACTTCTTTCCGGGTCAGTGCTCTCATGACACGTCGAGTATTAGTTCCTTCTCTGGCAATCATTCTTAAAAGACATCTATACATAATCATGCATACTACAATAATTAATACAATCATTATTACATATTGTACAATTGATGATATCTAACCAGAGACTTGGATTCCTAGGGAGCTAAACAGTGCTCCTACCCAGTTATGTTCAGCTTCTTCCTGGACTTCATGCACTTTTGTTTCAATTTGTTCCAATTGACTTATGTCCTTTTCTACTTCTTCTGTGACATTTGGGATATGTATGCAGCAATGATCAACCTTTCCTTGGAGGTATCCACAGACTCCATGTTCTTTTAATAAAAGCAAATCTAATGCCATTTTATTTTGGATTGTCATTCTTGTTGTTGCCTGCAATTGTAAATTTAGATCCTTAAATCCTTTCTTTGTAACGGTAGCTAACCTCTCAGTTTGTCCTAGTAATTTGTACAGCATCTTCCGGTTTCTATATGTAGAAATTGGTGCAAACAAGGATTCCAATACCCACCCAAATTTAACTCCTGATGAGGGTTCATGCCATTCATCTTCATTTCCCTGTCCTAGTTCTTCTGCTACTTTATTTGTTTCTCTCTTTGCTCGTGACTGCATCTCTTTCTTCGTTAATTTAGACTGTTTCCAAAAAGGGCATAATGTGGGAACTCCTAAGGTAATTTGTGTTACAGGCCCGTCTAATGGCAAATGTGTTGTCCATTGTCCATGTCCCATAATCCATACTAAATTTCCTGGACTCCTGATAGTTGTATCCTTACAGCTTAAAGTTTTACCCTTCTGGTCCTGCGGGAAAGCACTTCCTTGAATTGTATGGTTAAGTTTTCTACACTCACAACCCCATTTTATAAGCATTCTGACCGGTGCCAAACTAATTTGATTCTCTGGAGTGTCACAGGTGAGAATTTGGGTGCAGTTCCAATTTTCTTTTGTGGCGCTCAAAGTTTTTGTAGAAGTGCTGGTTTGAGATACTTCTGTGTGAGTGGCATTTCTGCTTCCCGTCCATTGGACACACCAATTAACTTGTCCAATGTAACTATAATGTTCTAATATGCTGGGGCCCCATACCGTTTTCCAACTGTCCCACGAGGATTCCTGCCGGGATGAGTTCTGGCATATCATTTCATAATAGCTTTCATTTTTAGGTATTCTTTTCTTTTGCCAATGTGGTATAAAACATTCCCACTCAGCATCTTCAGGTTTTACTTTTCCCCCTGTCGCTAATTGAATTCCCCAATCCCTAATTTGTCCTAACCTTCCATGGCTAATTAGACAATCCTTATAGGTTAATATTCTTAATGTTTCTCCAACCTTTTCCCATATTACTTCATTTTCGATTTTATCTCGTAATTTTAATTCACAACTTCCATTCTTACCTCTTTTTATTAGGGGTAAATTTCCTACTGGAATCACTCCCCAAGGGATTGGTTCCCCTGCAGCTTGTGGCAGAGGTAAACATGCCGTTATTTTTGATACGTTTTGTATTTGTCCAAAATCTCGAATTAACCCTACTACTAAATTTTGTTGTTCCTGGTTTCTCTGTAGTGCCAGGCTTGTATCTCTCAATCCATTCCACATATTTACTCGTGCACTGACTGGTATTACCTGCATCGAGTACCCCCTTCGGGTTTTATTTTCCTTTAAAATACCTACATTTATGTCCCCATAATCAAAGTTTTCTCTAATCCACACAATGCATGAGAATTGTCCTACCTGATTAGCTTGCATATGAGATATTGTCAATGTGGTGTTACCTCTTTGCTGTTCCATATCCCAAAATGTCACGATTCCTTCTGTAAATACTTCGTCTGTGGTGATTTGTCTCCAGGCTACCTTTACTTCTTTTAATCCAGCTCTCTGGTTGTCAGAAAACAAACAGGTTAAATTTATTCCCGCACCTTCTGGCACCATTACATCTGGCTCCGGAACTGTAATTTTAACAAATGCTTCTCCCACTTGCATTATACAGACTAATGTTAAAAGAACTAAGTCCTTGCCCTGAACACCAGCTTTGTTGCAGACAGAGGCTGTACTTCCCATCTTGACGGGACTTTCTTGATTCGAGTGTAGTGAATCCAGTTGTCGATCCCTTGGACTTTCACTGCCGTGTAGGTAGTCATGATCACTTGGTGAGGACCGCCCCATACTTCTTTCAAGGGTTTTGTATTCCAGTTCTTTACATATACTTGATCTCCTGGCTGGATGTCATGGACAGGATTTTCTAAGGGCAGAGGCCGGTTCCACTGCAATGCTCCCCGCAGCGCTGTAAGGACTTTATTTAAAGACAAAATGTAACTCAACAATACTTGATCTCCTACTAAGTGAGGGTCCCCTTTGTAAGTTGCAGCATGATATGGCTTGCCATACAAAATTTCGTATGGACTTACTCCTATCTTTTCTCTGGGTTTAATCCTGATTCTTAGCAAGGCTAGAGGTAGTGCCTGGGGCCACTGTATCTTTGCTTCCTGACAAATTTTTTAAATCTGCCCTTTTAATGTCTGATTCATCCGTTTTACTTGGCCACTAGATTGTGGTCTCCAGGGCGTATGGAGATCCCAGGCTATCCCTAATACTCTGGCTACCTCTTGGACTACTCCAGCTACAAAGTGAGGTCCCCTATCTGAGGACATTCCTAATGGGATCCCAAATCTAGGAATGATTTCTCGTAGTAAGGTTTAATTACTTCCTTTGCCTGGTTAGTCCTGCACGGGAAAGCTTCCGGCCACCTTGAAAAAGTACACACATACACCAGTAAATAACGGTACCCTTGTGCTTTTGGTAGCTCTGAGAAATCTATTTGCTAATAGTCTCCTGGTTGCGGCCCTACTTGTAACTTTCCTAGTTGTATTTGCCTTCGTGTCACTGGGTTATTTTTAATACAGACAGGACACGTGGCGTTAATCCGTTTTGCCATTGTTAACATCTGGTTGGAAATCACCTCATGTTTTAAAAATTGTACCAATGCGTCTGCTCCCCAATGGCACTTGTTATGTTCGATTTCTAAAATTGTTTTCATTACTTTTGTTGGCAGTAAAACTTGACCTACAGCTGTGACATACCATCCTTTTTCATTCTTCTGGGCCTGGAGAAATTGAGCAAGCTTCTCATCTTCATGTGTATACCATGGTTTCTGCTCAAGAAAAGAAGTTGCAGGGTTAATTCGCACTGGCAATAAAGCTAATT
This sequence comes from Erithacus rubecula, assembly GCF_903797595.1. Lineage (NCBI taxonomy): Eukaryota > Metazoa > Chordata > Aves > Passeriformes > Muscicapidae > Erithacus > Erithacus rubecula. The sequence continues at coordinate 727 of NW_027635652.1, read as the reverse complement.
GTGTCCATACCTCTCGGGCAACCTGTTTGGCAACTCTGTCAGCCAACTGGTTTCCTTGGAACGCTTTTCCCTCTTCCTTTTGATGTCCTTTTACATGCATCACTGCCACTGCCTGAGGTTTATGCACTGCTTCCAATAGTGCTAATATTTGTTCTTTGTGCTTAATTTCTGATCCTTGAGAATTCAACAGTCCTCTTTCTTTCCATAGTGCTCCATGTACATGTATTACTCCAAAGGCGTATTTTGAATCAGTCCAAATGTTTACTCTTTTCCCTTGACTCAATTCTAAGGCTCTCACCAGAGCATGTATCTCGGCTTTCTGGGCTGAAGTTCCCGGGGTTAAAGCTTGAGCTTCTATTATTTGTGTCAAAGTCACTACTGCATATCCCGCATACCTGGTTCCGTTTTTCACAAAGCTGGATCCATCTGTAAACAGTTCCCATTCCGGATTTTCCAAAGGCTCGTCTTTCAGGTCCTTCCGGCTGGCATACACCTGTTCAATGATTTCTACGCAGTCATGTGTCAATTCGCCTCTTTCTTCCTGGCTGCTGCTCCTAAGAAATTCTGCTGGGTTGAGATGATTAGTTATTTTTAATTCAATGTCATCTTGTTCTCGGAGAAGTGCCTGGTATTGTAACATGCGGCTTAATGAGAGCCAATGCCCCCCCTTTTGTTCCAAAACCGCAATGACCATGTGGGGAACAAATACTTCCATCCTTTTCCCCAG
>NW_027635653.1:0-51675 GCF_903797595.1 Erithacus rubecula | reverse complement strand
TGGAAATGGTAGCTCAAAAATTCGGGCATGGTACTGTTATAAATGTGATTCATGCTAATTAAATTGTAACTATATTAGCAAAATTGTTTCATTATAATCAATAGAAAAATGTTATTTTATTGTTATAAAGCAAAAAGAATAGAGGAAATGGTTAAACAAAGCAGATGGAATCATCCTCCAGTTGTTTGGTGGGAGTGAGGATAGTAAGGATATAGGTCTAAAAACAGCACCTAGAAATAAAACTTTTGACCTTGAATTGAGCCAAATTGGGATCATTCCAGGCACTGGACACTGGACTAAGGCCTGTTGTGGGAACATATATTTAATGATATAACCCTAAGCTCAGTGCGCCTGCGCTCCCTGCGAGGTCACACAGCGAACACTGAGGAAGACCCAGAGCCTTCATCGGAAACAAGACCCCGAAAGGAGGAGAGACCCCGACCACTGGTGACGCATGGCAACACAACACAGGGACGTGGATTTTGGGAACAGAAATGAGGAGGAGCTTTCCAGAAGCTTCTGTATTAATATGTATTAGCAAACAGTATGTAAGTGAGATTTTTAGCTTAATTGGTTTGGTACGGTGTGAGAGGAAGGGCCCTGCCCGTACCCTCGGCCAGTTTTGCTTCTGCTTTATTCAAACCAAACCTCAATTATACTAAATGACTCACTGCCAGATTTTGTATTTACTTAAATCTATGTAAGTAATATATTTTTATTGTATTCATTTATATACAATTGCTGTTATTATTAATAAATTGCTGCTAAACTTAACCTTGTTGTTTCGATTAATTGGACTAAATCCAACATATCTAACATTTTCTGAGTCTCTGAGAGGTTTTTGGGCAGTCATGGCCTCCAATTCTCACCTTCAAGGAGTCCATGAGGAGCCTGTGTTGGGGATGTACCTCAGTGGGACCCATTAATGCTTTGAGAGACTTTGGGTTTTTCTTCTGACTGCGGCTCCTGGAAGGGTTTGTGCAATCTCTTCTCAGGCCCTGAGGTTCAAGGGCTCAGCACCAAATGCACCACGGGGCTCACTGGGATCAAGTCAGTCCTGGCAAACCATGGCTCTGCCTTTCTTTCCCTCTGGTCCACTGCAGTTTATTAGGAAAGTTTTTTCTACAGTTCTGGAGAAATATTTCAAAGAGCTTCTTAGAAATAAGTGTTCCTATTTTAAAGAGTGTTTTTTCTTACTGTTTCTCTTCAGAGCAGAGTTGATTGCAGCGTTCTGTGATTGGCATTGACCCAGGGTCTCTCTTCAGGAGATCTGGCCTGCTCAGAGAAGCTCTACCTTGAGGTCTGATCCAATGTGGACAACCTTGCTCCACATTGCCCAATCCCATCCTGTCTGTCCTCAATCACCTGGGATCTGCTTTGGTTGGAGATCTGGCAGCATTCAGGACACAGGGATTTTCTTCCTTTTCTGTTTTTGAAGCAATCTAAAACTCCTGAGTTTCCCCATTACAAACAGACACCCTTCTTAAGTGTGTGCCAAGGCGGTTTCTCTTTCCAAGGCAGAGCCATGCAAAATGTGTTTTAGGCCTTTGGTCTCCTTGGTTCCACAAGGCCCTGTTGTGTCACCATGGACTCTGGGTTCTGTGAGGCTCTGCAGTGTCACAATGGATGTTTGGTTCCATTGAGCCCCACAGGATCACAGTGCTCTTCTTTTTCCTGTGGCAACCAGCAGCAAACCCCACTGGCAGAGCCACATGCCTGGGAAGAAGGAGGATGGGGGACATTTGGAGTGATGGTTTTTGTCTTCCTACGTCACAGTGCTGTGGGGTGGGGCCCTGCTGTCCTGGAGATGGCTGAACAGCGGCCTGCCCATGGAAGGGGGAAGAGACAACAACCTCTGTGCATGGAACTACAACAGCAGAGAGGTCAGGCCAAAGGCTGGCTTTAAAAGTCTGTTAGCAGCAGAGGAAACATCAATGTGAGAGGCAAGATGTGTGCTAATGTCTTTACAAATCACTTCATGGGTGAAGGGATGGCTGTTAGGGTCTTTGAAATGGGTTGTAAAGTTTCTACTAGCTTTGGGCAGCAGGTTTGTTACTGGGACCACACAGCTTGGCTCCTGAACCAGACAAGAGTCTGCACAAGGCTGAACTTCTGAACTTTGGGGGGAAATGCCAGATTCAACGGGGAATATGAGGCACACGGGTTGGGAAGGCTGTATCTTCCGAGTACCTTGGCCAACGGGGAAGGGAAGAGGGCAAAGTGTGGCCAGGAGTTAAGGATAAAAGGAGGCTGCACTCTCTGAAACCTCGAGAGGGAAAAATCTGTGGGTGTGTGCCCTGTAAAGATGCCACCTCCTAGGACAGTGGCTGCCTTTGGTGCACCAAATGTTTCCTCTCAACTGACATCAGGAAACTGAGATGGTGAGTTTTGTTTCCCATGGAAAAGAGCCAATGTTGATATCCAGGGACCTCTAACTGGGACTGGGCTTCCATCTGCTAAAATTTCATAGGGTGCAGGATTTCTCCCAGACCAAAGCTGCCACCACTGAGAAGCCTGGGTGCTGTTGGAGTGCCAAATGCCTCCTCATAACTGACATCTGGAAACGGGGATGTTGAGGTTTTTCTCCTGTGGAAAAGGCACCATTCTTCTTTATGGTCCTTTGGGAGTTGGAATGGGTTTGTTTATGCTAAAATTCCCCACATAACAGGATTTCTCCCAGGCCAAAGCTGCCAACTCCTAGGACCATGGCTGCATTTGGTGTGCCAAAAGCCTCCTCCGAACTGACATCAGAAAACTGGGATGGTTAGATTTGTTTCCCATGGAAAAGAGCCACCAGGGTCCGGTAGCTGGGACTGTGCTACCGCCCTCTCAAAGTTCATATGGTGCAGGATTTCTCCCAGACCAAAGCTGCCATATCCTTGGACCATGGCTGCCATTGGACTGTCAAATGCCTTCTATTAAGTAACATCTGGAAACGGGGATGCTGATTTTGTTTCCTGTGGATAAGATTAACTGTTCATGTGCAGAGAACACAGGCCAGCCCTGCGCTCCCCAGGCAGGGAAAGCCCCGGGATGCCCCAGAGGATGGAGCACGGCCACTGCGGGGTGTCTGCCCGGCCCTTCTGCCATCCTGTCCCTGGCCACGTCCACAGTGGGTGCCATGGGGCCAAGCTGGCAGTAGCCATCAGCCCTGAGACAAGACCTTGAAGTTCACAGTGTTGTTGAACTGAAGCTTCAGCACAGAGACCTTTCCAACCTGATCTGCCCTCGTTCCTCTGAGTCTCTGCACAGAACACGGCGCAGAACAGAATGGCAGGAGGGGCCTGTGTGTCCCAGGGCTCTGGATTTGCACCACTTGAGCTCCACAGAGATGCAGGTGAAGTGAAGAAGCCAAACTTTATTGATGGAAAACAAAGCAAAGGGTTGAGCTGAAGGGGAACAAAAAGGATGGGTACAGTCTGAGGACTGGAGGGAGGGAACAGGACTGCTGGGAAAGGATCAAGAGTGGCCTGGCAAGCTCTTTCTCCAGCTCCCTCTTTACTCTTGGTGGAGGTAGAACATTCCACAGGAAAGCAACTGGTGCCACAAGGAGTGGGCGGCACTGGGGGGAATCCTCAGGGTTGCTGTATCCTGAGGGAACACTGTTGGTCTTGACCTGTAGGCACCTGCAAAAGCTTCAAATCAGCGGCCTCAGCTTCCAGGACCTCTCTTGGCCACATCCTGATGTGTGTGCAGGACAACTGCGAGGCACTGCTGGGACCCCGCGGGACAGGGGCAGCTGTCTCGTGTGCACGTAGCACCCCGTCACGGAGCTGGGCTCATCCCAAAACCACATCAACCATCTGGTGTCAGCAGAGAGGAGCAAGGAGCACTGGGCTGGCTCCTCGCAGGGTGTCTCAGCTGGGCTTGCTCCACAACACGCCCCCGTTTGAAGGGCTGCTAATGCCCAGCTGCCAGAAATGCCGTCCTTGTTCTCTCCAAGGCACACAGGAAGAGCCAATGAGCAGGATGCCTCGGGAGGCAAATCGTCCAAGCCTTTGCTGAGGCCAGGGACACAGCAAGATCAGCCAAGACTCTCCACGTTGCCTGGCCCACACCAGCTGTCACCAAGAGACAGGCAAATGCATATGGCCAAGGGTTGAAAAGTTAACATATTGAAATATCCATTTATAACACTCCTAAGAACTCCCAAAACACCCCAAATTGCCCCCGAATATCCTCTGAAAGTTAACTATGTTTGCTCCTGGCACGCATGAGCTGTTGAATCACACCCTTTGGAGAGCAGGGCACAGCAAAAAAAAAAGAGAAATTGGGGATTTGGAGCCTAATTTGTAAAATCGTTTGGAATTCTGGGGTCCTCTGGCACAATTAATAGCATCAATTCTTTCCCCAGGTGTTGCTGCTGCTCAGGAATTGACTACGCTTGAGAAGCTGAGATGTTGAGTGAATGAACAGCTGAATATCACTTCCACTGTTTTGAAACAAATGCTTACAGATGTAAATAGCATTAGACACCCCACACTGCAGAATAGAGCTGCTATAGATTATTTGCTATCAGCACATGGGCACGGGTGTGAGGATTTTGATTGGATGTGTTGGATATATCTTTCTGACCATTCTGCATCCATTCATGAGAAGATCAAACAACTGCAAGATAATATGAGGAAGTTAACTGTGGATGATTGGGGTTTGGATGAATGGTTAGAAGGATGGGGAATACCTGGGTGGTTGAAAGATATAATCAAAGGGGTTTGGATATTTTTGTTTGCTATTAGCACATTGTTTTTTCCATAAATAAAATTAGTGATTCGCTTGATAAAATAAGATAGGATATGATATGATATGATATGATGATATGATGATATGATGATATGATAGAATAAGATAAAATGAAGAATATAATAAAAGATAAGATAGTATAAGGATAAGATAATATAAGAATACAATAATATAAGGCTAGGATAAGATAAGACAAGATAAGATAAGGATAAGATAACAAAGATGATTTGGCTGGTACAAAAAAAGAAGGGGAATTGTAGTAATGCTGAACAGGGTTGAGATACTGGTGGACATGACTGTACAAATCTGGACCTTTTGTGCTGTGCACCAGCCAAAAACCATATTTAGTTGCTCTGTTTTGCTATTCAGTTCTTTCTGCATATTTTGCTGTTTGTTCACACGCTTCTTTCACATGCCAGCTGTTTTTGTGCATTTCTTAGTTTAGATCAGTGTTTATAATAGGTGCACAGCATGAGAAAGTTTTAGGAGTTTTTTGCTAACTTGTTTGAAAGCCCCAAAGCTGCTGGAACATAAACTATGTTAAATGGGGAGAGAAGAAATAGAAAACACAGAACACCAAGATTAGAAGATTCAAGATAACAGGAGGCAGTGAAACTGCATGTGACCACCAATTACTGACTCTGGGGGGTTTGAATGGGTGGATCAACACCCTAAAATTACCAATTGTAGACTGTGTGCCCACATGGGTGATGGTTCCAGAAATGGATAATTAGGGTGAATTATAAACAATAAATTGGCTTCTGCAAAATCATATTGATCTGCTTTCCAGAAGTCCAGTTTGTTCCTGCAGGGGCTGTGCCCTATAGAGGATGGGGTCCTGCCCTATGTAGAATGTAGAATCTGAAGAAGGAAGAGAGGTGAGAGCAAGTTTTGATGTAGAAGAAAAGAATTGCTGAGCCAGTCTTACTGGGTAACTAAGAAGGCAAAGGGCAGTGAGTTGGAAGGGGCTTTTATGACTCTGAGCAAAGGATAAATCCACCTCAAACAAATGATGCTTTTACCAAGGAAAAGAATTTTCACAGGCAAACAAAAATACCATGTTGCAAGTAGAGAAAAGGTCTCAGGATTTTCCACAGCAAGAAAACTGAAAAGCAACTTCTAGCTAAAACTGAAACACACTAACCTTTTGTGATTGGAAAATAGTAACAAGAATATTGTAATGTCAGTAGGTATGATAGGCTGCAGGTGATAGTGAAGGGACTGATTCGTTGTCATGTCTTAGGATGCTCTGTAATGAAAATTATTTAATGCATTGAAACCAGAACTAGAGGAAGCTTTCAGAGGAACCCACAGATGTGGCTGTCAGGCTGTGAGCTGGGCTCCTGTCACCCACGGCCCATGAAATGCTGCATCATTTGGATACAATAAGCAGCATTTTAAATGATAAATACATTACTGCATCATTTGGATATAATAAGCAGCATTTTAAAGAGCCCACCTGGAGTTCCACATCCCTCATTTCAGGCTCTTACAATCAGAGTCTTACATGCACCAGCTTGATGGACTGTTTTGTTAAATGAATTTCTTGTAATTTATTGCCAATTCATGCCATTTTATTTCTTTTGGATAATACAATCTCTGATGACTAAAAATAAGTGCTGGTTCTGAAAGCAAACAAAATGAGAACACTGTGTCAAAATGCTAGAGGCTCAGTTCTAAAAACTCAGCAAGAAAAAAATGGCTTGAAGTTGTTAGTATTGACATTTACATTTGCTTATGAAGACAGGAAAATGCCAAAGTATTTTTTTACACTGCTCTATGTAGGGATTTTGCAGGTATTATATCTTTGTAAATGATTTACTGAATCCTACACAAAAATTGCAGGAAACAGAGTTCTATCTGCTCTTAAGATTAGATTGCAGGAATTTATAGGAAATTGAAAGAAAGCTGTGAGTCAGCTGTGAAAAGTGGTGTGGAAGCAAAGGTCTTTTACATCAGCAATCCCATAACACCAAGGGCTCTGCACTGTTTTAGTTAGACTGTGCAGATGTCAGAATATATGATTCTAATACAATTTAGCATGGCCAAAACTGAGGTGAGTCACACTGACATCCAGTCTGGTTTACTCACACTCCAATTTTAAGTTCTGTCATGGCTGTCAAAAGCTAACCATTGCATTAAAGGATGCAGGTTCTTCTGCTGCATGCATTAAGGAGATGAAGAAAACAGAAACTTAAATCTGAGCAATTGCTCTGTTGTCACTAAGAACAAAATGGTCATAAGTAATAAAAACCTCTTAAATGTATGCTAGAGAAAATTCTTCGTGGTCAGACACACTTAGTGAGCATGGCTGTGTCCTGGTCAGTGTAAATATACCAATCATCCATTTGGGCATGTCCTTAAAAACTGCACATGGACTGCACAGTCCTGTTAGGATACCTGCATTTGTACTGCAGTGTGAAATACAAGACCGGGTGCTGGGCATGGGGAAACTTGTTTCCTCTGAGTGCAGTAAGGAGAGTTTTAGGGAAACTGCCATCAGCAGAAAGATGAAAGATAATTCCTTAGAATTTGATAATTATCTGTTTATGAAAGATAATTCTTTTGTTTCCTGCATTTACAGTGCCTTTTGATCTTTTGGGAAACAGAAGTTGCCGATCTTACTTACATCAAGCTCAAGTTTTCAGAGTGGTCCACACAGTTCATGGTATTCACAGCAGTGTCTGGTCAGTCACATGCTGCTGAAGCTCTTCTGAAGATCAGTTTTAATAAATAATTAGTATTTCAAAGACCACTGGTGTGCAATGACTACAGTACAACGACTGGAATGTGAGAGCAGTGAATTAACTTGCAGTGCTGCTGTGTTCTGCACAGCCTGGCAGCTAAAGCAGCAGTCCCTTTATTTGATATGCTCTGCCCCTCTGACCTGTCTCATAGCAGCAAAGCACAGATTTTACTGCTGCCTGTCTGTCATTAAAGTGTGTCTGAAAGTGTTTTGCAGTTAGGGAGTGCATTAAAAATGCCACTTCAGTCAGTGCTGAGCTTCAGTGACAAAAATGCCACAAGCTGCTGTTGCTTTGAACGTGCAGAACCAAAGTCCTGCCAAAACACAGCAGTGGTGATTTGCTGATGCTGTGTCTGGCTCTGTTGCTGTGGAAGGGTTATGGAGCAGCGAAAAAACAGCAACAAGACACTCTCTTGCTTGGTGCAGAAAAGAGAAAGAAGGAGCAATTTATTGAAAGAAACCATTGCCTTAAATAAGGCAGTTTGTGGAAAACAAAATACAAACAGATCATTGGTCAGAGAAGGAGACACCTCTCCTCCCTGATTCCACATGGATCTTGCAGGTGTTTATCTCTGTTATGATTCCTTGTCTAATGTTTACAATAGAGAAAAAGTCTCCAGCTTGGGAAAAATCCTAGCTGAGGCTGAGAAAGTTTCATGGTCTGAGAAAAATACTTAGAACTTGAGAAAAAGGCCTAGCTAAAATGTGCCTAGGCCTTGAGCAGTGTCCACAATTCCCCCTTTTAGTTTTTAAAAAAGAAAAGAAAGAGAAGTGTTTGTAATCCTCCACAGGGCCCTTTGTCAAAGAGAACAAAGACCACCCCTCAGGAGATTTGTGGATACCTGAAGTGCCTAAGGAAATCTTCACAACTGGTGCTTTTAACAAACTCAATTCTAAAACTTAATTCTAATTACAATAACAAAACCCATCACCATTCACCAAACTTATCAAACAGTGAAAAATTCACCAGTAAGTAATTATTCTAATACAACAATGAAAACTATATCAACAGTTCCTACATGAACAGATGAATGTCCATTCTCTGCTTGAAGAGGGATCATCTGGTCAGTGTTTTCTCTGGTTGGTGTTTGGTGAGCTGGTCAGCATGTGAAAGCTGAGCTGTGATCACACTCTGCCCCTGGTGCAGGTCAGGGCAGACACCTTGATGGTCAGTAGCAAAGACCCAGGCATGTCTCATCTGAAGTCTGAAATGAGGCAATGGTGATTCACAATAACTGGATTGGTGAGATCTTTTCTTTCTCTGTTTCCAATTTTGCTGTCCTGCAATAGAAACAGCATCAGGCACAGGCACAGGAAAAGCCTGAGCCTGTCTCATTTGGATATCATCATTGCAAGTTTTCAGCTCTTCCCTTAGAACAAGGGAATAGAGCTCAGAAACATCTGCCCCAGCACTCCCTCCTCCCATGCCCACTGCAGGAATGAAACCAGCCCCCGCTGCTCCCCCCTTTGAAGTGAGGACAAAGCCATCGTTGCTGTCAGCACAGGGTGGGAGCGGCGAAGCAGCTGGAAATGCCGATGGGAGGGGTCCGTTCGTGGGGTCCAGCGCTGGGCTCAGCACCGCTCCCGGGTGAACGAATGGAGAAACTGAGGGAAGAAGAGAAGGCAGCCCCACCTCTGCTGAGGCAGAGAAGGGCAGCCCAGACCCTGCTCGGGCGGGCAGGTCGGTCTCCAGCACCGGAGAGGAGGGAGGCGCCGGCAGCAGCTCCTTCTCTGGGGTGGCTGGTGCCGACGGCTCCTCTCAGCAGGCGGGTCACGGTCAGACGGCACCGGGGACGGACGGGCCAGCACCACCCGCACCTTTTCAGGGGGAGGCTCTGCCCCGGCAGGCGGATCGAGCGGCGGCACCGGCACGGTGGAGGGGCCGGCTGACGGCACCTCCTTCTCGGCAGCGAGCGGCCCCACAAGGGCGGGGGCCGCCCCCCCAGGCAGCGCTGGCTGCACGGGGGCTGCTCCAGCCGGGGCCGCTCCGAGCCGTCAGCGCCCAGCGCCGTCAGCGCGGCAGGACACGCCTGCTGCCCTGGCCTGGGGCGGGCCCGCAGGCGGCAAGGGGCTCGGCCCCGCGGCCGGGCCGCCCGCGATCTGCGGCGGTTCCGCGGGGGTGGTCGCGTAGGGCAGCAGTGCCGCATGCGGGGCTGTCGCTTGCCCTGACACGGCCGCGAGTAACAATTGCTCCACCGCATCAGGCGGAATAGCTGCGTTTGCGCTGTGCCTGATCCAGAGCCTGTCTCACCCCCCTCGTCCGTGTCCATTAATCTCTGACTAATGGTCACCCAGGCGTGCACCAGAGGGGAAAGTGAGACATTCCCTCCCCGAAGGGCTTTAAACAATCGGCCTCCCAGCTCTGCGCAAGCCTTTCAAGAAAAAGCCATTTCTTGGTCCTGGCGTAGGGGGGGAACGAGAACAGTACCTTTCTCGGATGGGGGAGAAAAGCAGTTGAGACGCTGCTCGCAGCTGTCGCTGTACAGGCTCGTCGGCGCTCGGCTCCGCGCGCTGCGGGGACTCCAGCTCCGCTGCCGCTTCGAAGGTCAAAGAGCAGTTCCGATCGCGCTCTCTCGGTGGGAGAGGAGAAAAGCCAATGATTTCTGCGGGTTTCCCGTCCTGCCGTAGTCAGGCGGGTCTCTGCGATGTCCCAGATGTCTCTCGACTCCGGCCGCGATCCCGGCTCTGGTCCTGGCCCCAGGTTCACAGCCCTGGTTTTCTGGGTTTCAGTCTGCTCGGTGCAGCTCTGGCTACAAACCCCAGCACGGGCCGCACCCTGGTTAGGACAGGCCTCCAGGGTCCATCCCGGTTTTTGCAGGCTGTCAGCTCCGAGTTTTCCCGGTGCTGTTGGTCGGTCAGAGATCGCTTAGGGCAATCCCAATCCACTCGAGTAATGATCTCTTGGTGGAACCTCCATGTGTTGCCGTGAAGAAAGATACGGAGCAGCGAAAAAAACAGCAACAAGACACTCTCTTCCTTGGTGCAGGAAAGAGCAAGAAAGAGCAATTTATTGAAAGAATCCATTGCCTTAAATAAGACAGTTTGTGGAGAACAAAATACAGACAAATCATTGGTCAGAGAAGGAGACACCTCTCTCTCCTCCCTGACTTTCTCATGGACCTTGCAGGTGTTTATCTCTGTTATGATTCCTTGTCTTATGTTTACAATAAAGAAAAAGTCTCCAGATTGAGAAAAATCCTGGCTGGGGCTGGGAAAGTTTCATGGCCTGAAAAAACACTTGAGAAAACTTGAGTTAGAACTTGAGAAAAAAGTCCTTATCTAAAATGTGCCTAAGCCTTCAGCAGTGTCCACAGGGCTGTTCAATTGGAAGTAATTTCTGCTGGTACTTGTAGTCTGATAATTCTATTTAGCATATAAATTGGAGTGTGTTAGCCCCAGCTCCCATCTTGAGCCCAGGTAGCTGCTCCATAGTATTCGATAATTCATTCTGGGGGCCACGTGTCATCCTTCCAGATTTGTGTTCCCCCTGTGGCAGGGCTCCTTTGGTTTTCATACAAAGTTTCATACAAGGGAACTCCTAACACTCTATAACCTTTTTATTTTGGTAATGTAATAAACGCAGGCTGGATAATCCCTTGTCCTGGTTTGAAAGGACAGGTGTCTGCCAGTAAGGGCAGAAGTTTCCCTTTGGAATAGAGACTTTGGTTCCACTCTCCCCCCAAGTATTATAATTGTTTGAATCAAGGACTCTAAAGGTAGAGATAAGGGGGGTGGGAATAACAGCTCTTTTACTAATATATCTAACTGTACAAGCAGAAAACAGTAACAGTTAAAATTGCTAACAGAACGGAATAGATAACTCGGTATCAGTCCCTTTAGATGCAAGCACGCTGTTTCTGTGCTTAGTCCCAGTCCAGATCTGCCAAGGGCAGACGGGAACAGAGGCAGGAGGGGGGAGGGGCGGCAGCGGCCACGCCGGTCCCGGGCGGGAACGGGCTGCAGCGGCGGCTCCTCGCTCACCGTGTGTGTCCGGGTGATCAGCTGTGTCCACAGAGGCAGGAGGCTGGAAACGGGGCAGATGCAGGGCAGGTGATCGCAGAGGGTCTGGCTCTCCTGTGCTCCGAACGCGTGGCTGAAGATCCCGTGCGTCCTGCTCCCAGGTCGCCGGAAACCCGAGTCCCCTCCTGGAAGCCTCAGAGGCCCCTCCGGGAGCCGTTCCCACCCACCCCTTTGTCTGGTTTCATCAGAGACCCTGGGTGTAACCCGGCCAGCTCCATTGGCATGATAATGGGAAAAATTCTTTCAATTGACACAGTAACAGAAAACACTCAACCCCCAACAATAAGTCACAGGATAAGGACAGAACATGAGAACTTTCTGACCAAAACAGTCCTGATCCTTTTGTTTGAAATGGAAATATTCTTCCTCAAGGATGCAAAAGCTCAAAGGCACCTGCTAGTGTTCCTGTTTGTACACAAAACAGACAGGCTGCCCAAGCACTGAGGAAAAGATATTTGAAATAGTAAATAAATACACATAAAACAACACTAAAAATGAGAATTTAACAGCCCTAATTGTTTAGAATTTCAACTACTGTACAAAAGCTGCTGAAGTGACTTTCTTTTCAACTAGACATCACAGTTTATATGTAGCAGGCATGTCATGCTAATACAACATCTCCTATTTCTTCTTTTCTTGCACACTGCCAGGAGCAAGACACTTCAGAGACCTTTCTTAGTTCTAACTGCTGTTCCTTAAAATCTTCTTATAAATGTTTATTCTATGCAGCCTCACCTGGGGAGCTGCTGCTAACTTGTGCCTCAGCATTGTCTTGTTTATTGCATTAATTTGGTTTTCAGGATAAGCCACATCAGTTTGATGTGCTTACACAGCACTAGATGTTACTGTGTTCTACACACACTCCCCTGTAAACATTAAAACATTTCAAGGAATCACAGAATTACAGAATGGGTCAGGTTGGATATCAGGAAAACATTTGCTACCCGGAGGGTAGCTGGACACTTCCAACTCAGCACATTCTGTTATTCCATGATTTTTATGATTCACTAAGTGAAGCACACTCCCCTGCTGCTGTCTTACACGAGTATTTAGCTCAGCTAACACTCTAAGGCAGCCAGATTCTGGGTGCTGGCTGGGCAGTCAGGATTACAGCATTGGAGAAGCACAACCACACACACACATTTGATCATTACTTAAAATTATGCTGTATTTCTTAGAACTGACAAACTGAAGAGTCATTTCTTTTCTAGAAGCTTGATCTCAGCTTTTCAACTGTCTGCACATATAACTTTACATTAATTTTTACTACTTTGTGTACAATAGCAATAGGCACTGTACTATTATACTTTTTCCTAGCTTGTACACACTCCACACTTTTCACTTAGTGAGTCAGATGGTCTACTACTATTAATAAGAGCCAATATGCTATTACTTATTTTAGGAACCAACAAGACATTTCTTATTTACACTTTGGTTTCATTCTTCATTGCTAATGGCAGCAATCTTATTTTTCTTCCTTGCCCTTGCTATTTTTACAGTGTTATTATACACATTACATCTTTTTGTAATATTTACTACACAAGTTCTTTTTATCCTAGTATTTACTATAAATCTTTACACTTTTTTTTCTGTGGTCTTGTGTTTAGAGTTATGAAAGGCCTTAGATGATAGAGGTTATGATCCCCCTGTTGTATTTCCTGGACTATTTCCAGACTTCTTTTCAGGTGAGGGCCCCCTTTCCCCCACATAACATTTTTGTTTCACAGCAGAAACACAGCATAAAATTATTTTTAGCCTGCTTTTGACACCCCGACTATGTCAGGGCCTCACTCTCTCTCCTCCTCTCTAAAACACCAATGTTCAGAGAGGGATGGAGATTTGGTCCTCCCAAGCAGAGGGGCCGGAGGTGGAGCCCAGCCCTGGTGCCGCCAAAGAGCTTTTTGTCAGAACTCCCATCAGGGCAGGGATGGGCACACGCGGCTCAGGCACCGGGGCCGGCGCTGGCAGGGACGGGCACGGGCAGGGACGGCGAGGGTTGTGTTAGCACGGGTGGGGAGGCCAGGGCACGGGCAGGGAACGGAGAGGGCTGTGTTAGCACGGGTGGGGGGCCAGGGCAGTGGGGCCACGGCCAGAGCGAGCGGCCAAACAGCCGCGGCAGCCGGGACTGAGCCCGGGGAGCGCCGGAGCTTCGTGCCGGGACTGGGGAAACACCGGGACTGGGGGAAACCCGATGATAACGGGGTAGGCAACATTTTCAGAGCATCTCAGCTCTTTCTTTTCTTTTTTCTTTTTTGTTCTGCCTCTGGGGTTTTTGATATTTTAAAACCTTTCACCCTTAGGGCTTCTGTGTTTCCTGACTGGCACGTGATATATTCCTCGTTCTCTGGATTACTTGGTTTTTCTGAATTTAAAAACACATTTAAAGGCTGGCAAATTTAAGCCTCTCAGGGAGTATCTGCCAGTTTGTTTATCCCTGGCCTTTGCCTCCTTTTAACTAGTTTCTTTGGTAACTTAAACATCACTTCCACCCCCCTGCTCCCCTCCCCTCCCGCACAGCAAAGAAAACTTTTCCAACAATACAATGCAATCCACCTTTTTAGAACATAAAGTTAAACTTTAAATTAACAATGCACATTCATTCATTCATTCATTCATACACTCGATTTTATTTTCTTGTGGACCCTTTTGTAGCTCATTTGGACTTAAAACCTGTTTTTGCCTCAAAGGACTGTTTTGAGGTGTTTGTGCTCCCCATGTGTTCCGCTCGGATCCTGCCTTTGCTTGGGTCAGGATGGGAAGGAATTTTGCCTCTACCTGGGCCTGGGATGGGGAAAGCAGCACAGCTTTCCCTCTTCCCTCTGTGACTCGTGTGCTGCTCTCCACTTTTCCCCTCCCAGGTCCCACCTCTGCCTGGGCTGGGATTGGGAAAAGAACCTACCCTCTGCCTGTAGTGGGATGGGAAAAGCAGCCTCCCCTCACTCTCTTTGTCCCTTCACGGCCGGGTCCCTCGCGGGATCCCGGAACCGCGGATGGAAGGACTCTGGTCTCGCTCCATGCCAAAATCCACGTCTCATTCAGGCAAGCACACTGTCACCTCCCCCAAACCAGAAATTACTCACAGCTTCCATGCTCCTGTCTGGTCTTTGTGCACAAGAATTACAGGTGATTTTGCCACGGTCTCCAGGGAGCTCTTTCCTTGCTCAGTCTGTATCGTGAGGTCGTTGGGTCCCGAGAACCACTGAGGAACCGGGGCCACAGCAGTGGGAGCCTCCCCAAAATCGCAGCGCTGCTCAGGGCTCCAAGGACGTTCTGGGCCACAGCACCAAAACTGTTATAAATGAGAAACAAAAAGTCTCAATATTCAGCAAAATTTAGATTGATTTATTTCATATAGATGAATCAATGAATCAATGGGTCACCGCCCACTCCATGCTCCGTCGAACTTCGGTTTGCAGCTTCCCTTTATAGAATGGTTTTCTCATCACAATCAATAATTTTTTTTTTTTTTCTTGTCATAACTTTGCTAGGTAAGCAGTGGTGGTCAAAAAATATCCATGAAGTCTCTGGGAAATGTGAAGTCTCTGGAAGATTTTCCAAGTCTCATACATAACCATCTGGTCTTGGTAGACAAAGAATGGCAGAAGTCAGGAGGTCTGGTCATAGTAGAGAGGCCACAATTGATTACACAAAGGCAGGAAGTATGACCTTGAAAAATTATCAGGGCTATTGGAAAGTCTTGTTTTGCAAGCTGGTAGTAAATACAACTTATTTAGAAAACATAATATTCATAACACAGGGATTTAAACAGGATGATTTAATCAGATATATTTTCCTTTATCTAGGTCCATGCCTCACCTAAGTATTTTGGTTTATAGAAACTCCAAATCTTCCATGATTAAAACGAATCTTTTATCAATTATCACACTGAGAATGGGACCAGGTTTGGGAATGGAACCAGGAAGGAGGAAAGGGACTGGAAATTTCGGACATAGAATGGGGACAGGGACTTGGACTACAAGAGTTAAAGTGGGAAGGGAAGCAGGAATAAGGGACAGGGACCAGGACTACAGGATCGATACCAAGATTGAAAATGGGACAGGGAATGCAGGACAGGGGCTGGGAATTGGAACGAGGATGGGAATATGGGAACAGGACAGGGAATGTGGCAGCAGCAAGAGGAGAAAGAATCTGGGATGGGGATCAGTGTTCAGCAGTGCTGCAGTGAAGCCCATCGGGGCTGGGAGCTCTGCAGCTGGGCCTGCCCTGGGCTGCTGCGGCCCAGGGCCCAAAGGCTGGAGCTGCAGCCTTGCTCCTGGGGCAGAACAGGAGCCTGGGGCAGGCCCGTGGCCCCTGCACGGCCCCAGCAGGAGGGAGGGCTCTGAGCCCAGGGCTGCTGGCAGGATGGGCTGCTGTGGCCAGCTGGGGGCCCTGAGCAATGCCCAAAGCCTTGTGCTCTCTGCAGCTGGCCAAGGGCAGCAGCAGGGCTGAAGGGTTGGTGTGGCACAGGCAGCCCGAGCTGTGGAGCCCTCAGGCCCCCGTGGCAGAGGCGCCCTCAGGAACGGCACCGGGACTGGCACCAGCTGTGGGGATTGGTTGTGGCTTTAGATCTTCCCAGAGCAGAGCAGCTGCTGGCTGCTGTAAAGTTGTTTCTTGTCAAGGCACGTCAGGCTCCAAAGGCAAAGAGCCCAAGGCTCTCCAGTCCCTGTTCAATCTCTCTGCCATAAAGTCCCGATGGAAGCAGGAGCAGCTCTCTGCTGCAAGAGGTCGAAGCTGCGGCTGGTGCAGAGTCTCCAGAGGCAGATGCTCCCTGGCCTTTCTTCTTCTGTTCTTTTCTTCTTCATCTTCCTCTTCTTCTCTCACGTGCTGGTAGTAGTGATGAGGATGGTGGGGGGCAAGAGAGAGCGAGCTCTGGACCAACACATGGACTTTTATTGACAAATTACTGAGTGAGTCAAAACCATGAACCTGAAGAATTTTTCCCAAACATATTAGAATACTGGTTTCTAATACGACAGTTTACATCTAACTAGTGCACATGGCCTACCTGTTCTACGGGAAGAAGATAAAAAATATTTTTACTCTGTTTTTATTCTGTCTAGAGCTATGTTTTTAAGCTCTCAATGCAGATTGGTTTTCCCAGCAGACTCTATGGCTTTTACTTTCTAAGGCAATTAATACATATTTCAAAGTACTTCAAACTAAGATTTATACTTCTACTTCATATCTATGACTCTTAATATTTCCACTTACTTAAAACTGAAGCACAGAACTATTTCCTGTTGGAGTGGCTTAACATACTGTAGTTTTTATAATGGTTTTTAATTTAATTTGTTCTTTCTGTCATGTCTCAGAGGGACTCAGAAAAGTTTCTGTGTTACACACTCCAACATTCAAGAATGGGGACAATGAATGGGAACGGGAATAAAAAGAGGAATGGGGACTGGGAATATGGGCAAGGGCAAGGAGATCCCCCCAGGCCTGTGCTGAAGCCGGGGCCGTGCTGGGCTGGGAGATGGAGCAGGACACAGGGGGAAAGGGGCACTGACTTCCTCCTCACCTACCTGCAGCTCCCGGGCCATCGTCCACATCCTCATGGCCTCCTTCTCATCAATGCAACCAAAGAAAGAGGGACTGCAGAGGACAATACACAGTTTTTTACAGACAAATTACCCAATGAGCCAAAACTATGAACCTGAAGAATTTCTCCAAAATCTATTAGAATTCTCATTCTATAATCACTTAGTTTATGTATAACTTGGGCACATGGCCTATCTGTTTTATGTAAAGAGCATATAAAATATTCCTCCTGTAATTTTATTCTGTCTAGAACTAAATTTTTAATATCTTAGTGCAGCCAGTATTTCATAGGAGATTTCACAGGTTTTGCTTATTATGGTATTTAAAACATATTTCTACGTACTTCGCACTAAGATCTAAACTTCTACTTCACATCTATACTACTTAATATTTCTAATTCCTTAAACTAAAACTTAGACCTCTATTTCATGTGTGTGTGGTTTCCTGCATTTTAATTTCTCAAAATATTTTAAATTTAATTCTTGCATACTGTTCTCTTCGGAGGGAGTCAGAGAGGCTTCTCTGTTCCACTCTCCAACAACCAGGAATGGGGACAGGGACTGAGACTGGAGACTGGGAAAGGGACATTGGAATGCGAATGAAAACAGGAATAGGGAATGGTAATATGGGAACAGAACAGGAAATATGGAAATAGAAATTGGAGAGAAAATATGGGATGGGGATTCAGAATATGGGACAGGGAACAGACATGGGGATAGGGCAACAGGATTGGGAATGGGAATATGGGAAGGGAACTGGAAATATAGAAATGGAAATATGGGAATGGGACTGGGATCAGGAATACTAGAAGGGGAAACAGGACAGGGAATATGGGACTGGGAATATGTGAATGGTAACCAGGCAGAGAATACAGGACAGGGAATGATACCGGGAATGGGATCTGAACTGGGACAGGGGCAGGAGTGGTGTGAGACAGGAATGGGCTGGGGGCAAGGGCAGTGACAGTGGGGAGAGGAGGATCCTGGACAGGGGACAGCGGGAGCTGGGTCAGGGGGAAACGGGGAGGGTGTCAGGGCAGGGGGTCCTTGATCAGCTGCCCCAGAACCTCCGTCAGCATCTCCCAGTGCAGCCAGAGCCGCTGGGCCTGGGGTGCCCAAAGCCCTGAGAAACCCCCAAGGAAACCTGAACTCCCTGGAACACAGGGTCCCCCACATCCTCTGGAAGATTCCCCTGTGTCTGCAGCCATGTCTTAGTTCAATGTCTTCATTTTTACCCCAGTACTGGTTGTCTGGGAAGGACAAAGAGAAAGGTAAAGAAAATCCAGGTCACAGGGAGGCAGCACGAAGCTCTTCCTGCACTCGGGGCACTCACAGGGCTTCTCTCAGTGGAGACTCCATTGGTGTTGGGTCAAGGTAGACCTCTGTGAGAAGCTCTTCCCACACTCGATACACTTGTAGGGTCTCTCCCCGGTGTGGATGCGCCGGTGGGTGACGAGGGTGAAGTTTCGCTTGAATCCCTTTCCGCAGTCATGGCAGCAGAAGGGCCTCTCATCCCAGTGAGTGCGATAGTGCAGGAGTAGATAGAAGTTGGTGTGAAACCTCTTCCTGCATTTATCACACTCATAGGGTCTCTCCCCAGTTGGATGAGTCGGTGGCTGAGAGGCTGGAGTTTTGACTGAAGCTTTTTCCACATTCGGGGCGCAGCAAGGGCCTCCCCCTGTATGAATGCCGATAGTGCTGAGGAGATGACTCTGTTTTAACACTCTTCTGCATTTCACAGTTCGTATGGCCTCTCCCAAGTTTGGCTCCTCTTGGCACTATCAGGTTTGATATCTGCGAATTCTTCCCACACTCCCCAAACTTGTGAGGCCTCTCCCCAGTGTGGATCCTCTGTGCACAGTCAGGTGTGAGACACGGATGAATCCTCTTTCCCACACTCATCCACACTCGTAGGGCCGTTCCCCCTGTGTGGATTCTCCTGATTGTCTTTGATGAGGTCAGCTCTCCCACTGAAAGCACTTCCCAACACTTCCCGAGCACTTGTGGGGCTTTCTCCCATGTTGAGCTGCTCACGCAGCGCCCAGCTCCGAGCTCGGCCGCCTCCCCGGCCCGGGCTGGCTCTTTCCTGCTGGGATCCCCGGGCTGTGCGTTTGCAGCCCCTCCTGCTGCGGATCTGCAGGGGCTTTTTCCTCCCCGTTGCATTCCTGCGCCGTGGAGCCGCTGCAAACGGCCTCTTGCCCGAGGCTGTGCCGCGGGGATTTGTCCTCCCTGCTGTCCGTGCTCAGCTCCTTGTCTGGGGAGGAAGGACAAGGACAGGATGGGATTTGCCTCCGTGCCAGAGGGAAGGGCAAGGAGGGGCTGTGCTGCAGCCGGGGCTGTGCTGGGCTGGGAGATGGAGCAGGACACAGGGGGAAAGGGGCACTGACTTCCTCCTCACCTGCCTGGGGCTCCCGGGACATCGACCTCGTCCTCATGGCCTCCTCCTCCTCAATGCAGCCAAGGTTTGGGAAATCCTGGTTTGGGGAGGAAAACAAGGGCTGAGCGCGTTGGGTTTGATGGTGGCGCTGCCCAAGGGCAGCTGGAGCAGTCAGCGCCCCTTTCAGCCTCGGGGGCCCGGAGCCCGCTCAGCACCAACCTCCCGCACCCCTCCAGGCTGCCGGGGGTCCCCCGGCTCCGGGATCGCCCCTCTGCGCTCTCCCCACTCCGGGGCTCCCTCCAGGGCCATTTCCGGCTCGGCTTTGGGCTCCTGCAACATCCAAACATCCCCTGAACGTCAAAATAAAATCCTCCCGGAGCCCCCCATGATGGATTTGGGACGAGCTCACTCTCCCCGCTCACCTGAGGGATTTTGGGGGGCGATGCTGCCGGACCCGGGGGGAGCTGCGACCTCAGAGAGCCGGCGGGAGAAGCGCGTGGTTCCAAAATCGCTCCTCCTCTTCCTGCCGCTCCTCCTGTGTCCCTCCTCTTCCTCCCGCTGCTTCTCTTCCGTCTCTTCCCGCTTTTCTTCTTCCCCCCGCTCCTCCTCTGCTCCCAGTGCAGCCAGAGCCGCTGGAACTGGGGTGCCCAAAGCCCTGAGAAACCCCCAGGTCCCTCCCAGGACCCCTCAAATCCCTGGAACCGAGCGTCCCCCGCATCCCCTGGAAGATCCCGCCGTGTGCCCAAGCAGGTCGTTATTTAACATCTCTATTTTTACCCTGGTTTTGGGTGTTGGGGAAGGACAAAGAGAAATGCAGAGAAAATCCAGGCCACGGGGAGGGTGTGCAGCCCCCAGCCAGGTGTCTTCCCAACACGGATCAGCAGCACCAGGGCTCAGGGGGGCTCTGCCCACCGGGGGTCCCTGGGGATCATCCAGCGCGGATCCTGCCATGGGGATGGAGCTGCAGCAGGGCACTGTCTTGGTTTGACAGACAGGTGTCTGCTGAGGAGCTCTGGAGCTTCTCTTGAAACGGAAAATGTAAACTCCCTCCCTCTAAATTAATATGACTTGGAAATTAAGGAGCTCTCTGGCAAAGATACGGGATTTAGAATAGCAGTTTTTCACTGGGAAAATGAAAATAAAAGTATAGTAATATAAAGACCAAGACACTGGCAGGGTCAGACTGCAGCCTGTAACCCTGTTGCTCAGGGTGTTGGTTACAGTCTGAATAATGGTACCTGTAGTTTTCTTGGAGGGACAGATGTGGTTTTGTTGGAGCAATTATTTTTGAGAAGGGTGTAGTTACTTTTTTAACATCTTGTGGCCTGGTCTTCTTCTGGGAATTTAGTGGGAAATGTTCCTCTGATGTTTCAAATTTCAGATTTTATTTAGGTAGGAAATCCTTGGTTTTTCTCCTTGGGTGGGGCATTTCCCATAAGGTATAACTCCTTGTGGGGAGGAGTTCTGAGGGATGGGTCATGGCAGAGATAAGGAGCCCTGCTCCACCTGGTTTCAGCAGATGGGGATAGAATGTATACTTCTGCTTGCATCTTGCATTGCAACTTAAGACATGATCTACTCCTTATTCTATTACCATCTGCATCCTACCTGAATTAATACCTTCTTTCAACTCTGCTATGTATTTTTATTCACAGTGAAACTTTACACACAGTTCTCACTTAAGATTAGGTTTTTCTGTGGTACTTAATGGGTTTCTTTATCTTTCTGCATTACCTACTAAGTATAACTAGGTTTTGAGCAAAAACAATTGTACGGGTTGGTTTGTCTTTGCTTGAGGTGGGCCTAATCTAAACAGTCTTAAAATACATTTTATGTGTACTACAGGAATTTTATGCCCATCCACTGTGTGCAAGGCTTCAGACTGGGCAGGACTTGCTTGAGTGATGGACTCTCAGGTGTTGACTATTGAGGTGGCTTTTGTTAAGTTCATTTCTCAATTTTTGGATGTTTCCCTGCCAAGTGCCTTTAGGCTAATTTTAAGCAGTCTGTTATACAGTTCAGCTTTCCTGGCAGCTGGTGTGTGATAAGGGATATGATCTATTTATTCAATATCCTGGTTTTTGGCTGAGGTGTTTCTAAGGCTGTTCTTGAAATGGGTCCTGTTGTCTGAAGTTTCTCTCAGGGGTGCTGTGTCTTTATAGAACTTGCTTTTTTGGGCTTCAGACGGTGTTTCGAGTAGTAGTGTGAGGTACAGGGTGGGTTTCTAATGATCTAGTGGTGGCTTTTACAATTGTGATCACGTAGCACTTGCCTTGAGGGGTTTGAGGCAGTGTGATGTAGTTCATTTCCTGGGCTTCTTTATACTTGTATTTGGAATACTGCCCCTCATATTAGAGAGGGTGTATGGGCCTGGCTTGCTTGATTTTAGCACGTCTTACAGTTATGGATAACTTGAGAAATCATATTTATAGTTAAATCTGCTTTTCAGTTTTGTGCCTACTTATAGGTGGCATTTTTGCCTTGATGGCTTGAGGCATTATGGGCCTATTGAGCTAGGAACAACTCTCCCTTATGTTGGTAATTGAAATTTATTTGTGACATCTCTATTTTTGCAGCTTGATCTACATGCTCCTTCCTTTAGTGTTATTAGCCTGACTTTTGGGGACATGGCCATCTACATGATGGACTTTTACAGTTAGTTTGTCTGAGTGGCAATGTTTTTCCACTCATCAGCAGCCTCAATTGGTTTTCCTTTATGTTGCTAGCTGGCCTTTTTTTACCTTTCTAGCTAACTCCACAGAGCATTGGTTACTATTTATGATTCAGTATAAAGTTAGAGCTTTGGCCAGTTCTCTCTTTCAGCAGTGTCCAGGGCCAGCTGAATGGCTTTGAGTTCAGCAAGTGCACTTGATTCACCTTCTCCTTCAGTAGCTTGTGTGACTCGTCGTGTGGGGCTCCCTGGGGCCACTTTCCACTTCTGGTTCATCTCAACCATGAGACAGAAACTGTCAGTGACAAGAGCACAGCGTGTTTCTTGTGCTGGTAGTTGGTTGTATGGTGGAGCTTTTTAGCCTGGGTTACTTGTTTCTGCTCTTTTTTGTTAGTGAGACTAAAGTTTTTATCTTGTGGCTGGTTTTAACTGTTTTTAAAATTTCAGGGTGATTTGTGTTTCTGATCCGGCCGTGCTGTGTGATGAGAGCAATCCATGGGCTCCATGTGGTGTGGGTGGCGTGGTGGGTAGAGGAGCCTTTTCTTTAAACATCCACCCCAGCACCGGGAGTCAGGGTGCCAGGAGGAGTTGTGCTTTTGTGATAATTTCTTTTGAGGTGGCTTGAACTTTCTTACTATAGACGGGTGAGGTTTTGTTGGGTTTTTGGGGGTTTTTTTGTGTGTAGTTTGCTTCAGACTTCCTGTAACTTGGACTCTAGAATGCTAGTGTTCAGGCTGGAGTCTCCCCAGGCACCTCCTGCTAAAGGCTCCAGGACAAACCATTGTTCTTGGCTGCAGAGTAAAGCACATTCCTCATCTCTGGTCCCGTCCTGACTGGGCCAAGGGCAGTGCATGAGCCATTTTCTGCTTGGTCTGGGTGAAGGTTTGTTGCTGTTCAGGGACACAGCTGGAATTTTTCTTCTTAGGGTGAGGAGGTAGAGAGGGCTCACAATGTGGCTGCTCTCAGGAATGCATTCTCTAAAAACCTATGGCCCCTAGGAAAGCTTGTGTTTCCTTCTTGCTGCTTGGTGGAGACACTGTGATGATCTCATTGATCATTCCAGTGGGGATCTGGCTCTGTCCATCTTGCCACTCTACTCCCAGCAACTGGATCTCTCAGGCAGGTCCCTTGACTTTGCTCTTCTCAATGGCAAAACCTCCTTCCAGCAGAATCTGGATGATCCTCTCTCCTTTCTCAAATACTTTTATTGCCGTGTTCCTGCACACAATGATGTTATTGATGTATTTCAGATGTTTTGGAGCTTTACCCTTTTCCAGTGCAGCCTGGATCAGCCCGTGGCAGATGGTGGGGCTGTGTTTCCACCCCTGGGCCAGTCGGTTCCAGGTGTGCTGCACGTCCCTCCAGGTGAAAGCAAACTGAGGCCTGCACTTTGCTGCCAAAGGAATGGAGAAAAATGCATTGGCAATGTCAATGGTGCCACTTTGCTGCTTTGGGCTCCAGCTCCTCCTGGAGATCCAGCGTGTCTGGCATGGCAGCGCTCAGCACTGGAGAATCAACGACTGGGAGAGAGAGGGGGTCTGCTGACTGCTGATCAGAATCCAAATTTACTCTCAGCTTCATGTGCTTATATTACCATTCTTAGGAAATCTGGTAATTTTTTACTACATTGATTGGGTTAAACATCACACAAACAAGCTTACACATTTTTCAACATTTCTATTTGATTCATTCTTTTTTCCTGTCACCAGTCTTGATCCAATCTTCATGGAGTCTTCAAAGCTCTGTTTGCTCTTGCCAAGGTATCTTGGTTATCAAGCTGCTTATGCTAATTAAATCTACAGTACTGTCTTAGCTCCCACAGTGGAGTCACTTCATTCAAGGCACAATGGCCTACAGTCAATTTCTATTGTCTGTCAGACTTGCCCACAGGTAAACTGGGGCTGTTGAAGGGTGAGTGGGTTTTACTGAGCACTATTTGACTTTCTAGCCAACATTTTATGGGTGGGGATAATGGCATCTTGATTCATCTGATGCTGCTGGCTGTGTGCTGTTGAGGTGGCAGTTGGTACTTGTTGCACTTTCACCTTCAGGAACCTACTGTAGATGGGTTTTCTGATAGTCCAGGCAAGGTGTTTAATTTCTCAATGCCCTCTTCCTCTACAGCAGCTGTTTCAAAAGCCCACCTGAGTCCCTTTGGCTCTTTGTAATAGCCATTCCAGAGGAAGAGTATGCCCAGAATTCATGAAGCCTCTGGGCCACTCACACTAGGATGTTTCTGCCACCCCTTCCCAGTCAGGCTCATTTCAGCCTCCAGCAGAGTCAATTCCTGTGATCCCCCATCAACCCAGCAATGGAAACAGGTTCTGCCCCCACATGTCCCAGTGGCATTAGGGTACACTGTGCACCAGGATCAACTAAAGGCTCTGATGTGCCAGGCCTTTGGATCTGCTCCATCCAAAAGACATGGCTGTCCTGTGCCTCTCCCTGGCTAGAGGCAGGGCCCCTCCAACCCTGGTTATCATTTCCTTCCTGGGCATACATACTAGAGGTTCTTTTAAGAGGATTCCCACAGGTCATCTTCCTTTTTGTAATATCTGGCAGCTTGGTTATGGGAGGTTGAGGCTGCCTTCACTTGAGTGGAACTCCCTCTCTTAGTGCTTCCCTCCCTGAGTTGATGCACCCGTGCTGCCAGCACAGAAGTGGGTTTCTAATTTTGCCTTTTCATGATTTCCCCATGGTTGTACAAAAAGAACCACAGGTCAGCTGGTGGGGTGTACCCTCTCTCCCTAGCTGGGGGATGTTGGGCTCTGACTTTGGGGCCTGTGACTGGCACTGATGCTGCACTGATCTTCCTCACCTCTTCCCTTATCTCCCTCATCTCTTCCTTAAACTCCTCTTTAAGCTCCTTAACCACAGCAGAGACATGAGCCTTCATCCTGCCTTTGATCACACTCTCATAATTTCTGAGCTTGTTGGTGACAGAACCCACTGTCTCTGGGTTGTTATCAGCATTAATTGTCACAGTAAAGGTGTATTGGGATGGCCTCAGGTTTGCCAGATTCCACAACATCTGCCCTGTGCACCTGACCTTGTCAGGGTCATTGTCCTGCTGTCCACCCCTCCCAAAGAGCACTTCCAGTGCTGCCACTTCTCTCAGCTGCTGGATCCCTTCCTCAAGGCTCTTCCAGCACATTCTATGGTGGTGCTCCTGCATTCTCTCTCTGTGGACAAACCTCTCTCTCACACTCATTAAAAGCTGCTCCCAGAGGGAAAGGAGGTCCTGCTCCCTTAGGAATACCTGATCCACACCTCAGTCCTTGGTCAAGGGTCCCAAATTCCTTGCATCAGAACCATCCAGTTGCACACCTGCACCCATAAGCTCCCACACCTGAAGGAACCAGGTTGTATAAGCCTCACACCCCGATCGTACAATGTCTTTTTGTAGATTTCAGCCTTTTATAAGATGAGGTCTCGGTGATGATCTCAACCTCTGGCTCCCCTAAGGGTTATGAGGGCCCTCCTTTCTTATCTTTATTGACTGGGTGCTCTGATTCCATATTAGATTTTTCCTATTTACAGGTAAATTATTAAAATATGAGTATTGGTCTAATACCAATATTCAACTGTGACAGAGAAAAGACTCTCTAACAGTTTAAAGTTACAAAGTGTAGTTTTATTCAGCGCTGGGCAGCAGTGTGAGGTAATCCTCTAATACACACTGCAAAATCACAGGTGATCACAGAGTCTATTTATTAGCAGAGGAATCAAACAAATACATATTCATAATAACAGCTCCTCCCATCCCCTGCTTCCTTTGATAATTATCTTGAATAGCTATTAAGCATGCGAGATTGACTTCTTAAATTAAGTATGGGGACGTTTTCATGGGGAGGGGTCTTAAAAGGAGGAAGTAAGGCGAGTCTTCCTCACCCTAAACTCTTGACCTTTTCTATCACTGACAATAGAAATTATTTCTGGGGATATTCCAATTTTCCAAAGAATGGGTTTCTAGTTTATTGTCTATGTTCCTGTGGTTCTGCTCACTAGTTTCATCTTTTCCCATTGTAAGCGCAGCTGAGCAAACATGATATGAAAGGCAATTAATTATTTAATTTTCAGATAATTAGTCCCTTCTAATTTTTTAATTGTTTTCAGCAAGGTCACTAAAATCCTAATTTTCTAAGATTAGTGTTTCATTCCTCACTTCTCCTTTGAAATGAGTAAATTCCTTTACTCAATATGGGGATTTCTCTTTATCTATCCCAGACACACGGCGGCGATCTCTTAGCACCAAGCCATTCGCCTTTGATAGAGATCCTGAGTCTGCTACTTGTCATAATATTCTCCAATTCCAAACAAGCACAACTATAGACAAAATCAAACTTGTACTGACTAAAATAAGTCGCACAGTGATTTGGTGAATTAAAGCATTAAGCAAACCGGTTGCTGTTGGTGACCACGCAAATAGAACATCCCACCAATGATGAGACACATGTTCTTCAAATCTTTTAAAGACTCCTTTTATGGTTTCTGCATCATGGTGTATCGTGATCAAAGCTCTTTTCCCTGCATCTTGAATTTCTTTTTTAAAATTTTTCTTAGTTCTTGATGTTTCAGTAGCTGAGCGACTAGAGTTAAATTCATTCTTATAGGCACAGGCAATATTTCTTGCACAGTAACCAGGTTTGCCTTTATGTACTGATGTGATATTACAGGTGCCTGATAGGAAAAGTCACATCCTTTGATTTTAGAAAAATTGCAAACACATAAATTGAACTGAGTCTCATCCATGATTTGATTGTTTATTGTTATGGTGGGACATGCTGTTTAGAGACAGACACTATCTTGTCCTATATACAGAAGTGAAATTGTTTGCTTGGTTAGATGCATTTCAAAGTGGCACATGCTTTGATTCATGTCCAGACAAGTATCTTTGTTGTCTTCTAAAGTTCCCTCACATATATATCCCAATTGTTTTCTCATAGAACAGGGCTCTAGGTTAATGGTCTGCCATTTTTCTTCAATTTTTCGTGCCCACATTCTATGTTCAGAAGGATACAGTACAGTCCTTTCATGATTTAGTCCTAAAGCAACTATTGGGTGTATTAAGCTCACAGATGCACTATGTATAGTTAAAACAAAAGCTGTCACTGTATTTGCCTCAGGGTCATAGGTAAAATTGACCAAAACCCACCAAGGTTGAAGCTCTCTTTCCATCTCAGAGGCATTATCCCAAACAATTTTGCGAATTTCAGCAGGAAATATCCCTTCTTCACCTTCCCTGATAACTGCGGCATCCACTGACTGCATCCACATTTGTGCTTGAGTACATCCAAGAGCCAGAGAAATGTTTGCACTAGCTGTGCCTGGGGCTTTAATTATTACCTCATGGTCTTGCTCTTCTATATTTTCCCATTTTGGTAATATTTTGGTTAGTTTCCAATGATTGTTACCTAGTGCTAATAAAGAAGATTGCAAAGGCTGCTGTAAATTAACTAATGACTTCCCTTTACAGTTAATTTGTTCATTAACACCTCTGAGTCCATTGTGTTTAAAACTCCCAATCCTGTTCCTAATATCCCAGTGAGGTCTCTCTTTTTCTTAAAACTAGAGGGCATATGGTTTTGAAGCTGAGTAGTCCATTCCACAAAAGGAGTTTTGAGAAATGGGGCACATTCTGGCCGAATGGTAGAAGCATTTACCTGCATTCCCATTTCTACTCGCTTTAGAGACCATTTTGGGTTAGTTAGCAGTCTCTGAATTCCTGTTTTCTTGATGGCATATGGTCTAATTTTAGTAATTGTGGGAATTATGGGTTGTTCCTTTTTCTTTGAAATAACCGGAGTTTGGATTGTTACAGCCCTCTCTGACACTGGTGGGGTTGATTTGGCTTTCATTTTGTGAAGCTCTGTGCAATATTGAGTAACATTAAAATCAAGATCAAACCCTTTTGCTGCACATCCTTCAATTTTAAGTCTAAATTCAGGACATGTGGTCAAACATTTGTCACAGCATCCAGGACCAACTTGGATGAGTTCCATGGGTGGATGGTAAGCCTCATGGAATCCATTTTGTACAAATGCATATTCACATCCACAAAGATTCCTTCCTTCCCACATACTTGCATTTGTGACCCTTAATATTCTGCTCAAAGCCCTACAAGAGTAGGGATCATAAGCTTTCCCTTGGCATTGATAAATTCCGGTAACATTGTACTGATGTGGTGTTGCTTTGGCTCTTATTATAGTCGTGGCAATGACCACAAGGGTCACAACCATCTGCATTATGTCCATGATAGCTATAATAAGTCCATTACTCGCTGTTCTTGGTGAATTTCAGCTTCAGGTCTTCATTGTCTGGTGCAATTTCCCAAATTTTTTCAGGAGCCTTCTTCACTCAGGAGTGATGGATCCACGCCTTCTGTTCCTTGATCTTGACTGCTGTGAAGGTGGTGAGGAGTACCTGGAATGGTCCTTCCCACTGTGGTTCCAAAGTCTTCTTTGCAAAAGACTTACCATATACATAGTCCCAGGTTGTACATCATGTACTGGTCCATCTAATTCTCTGCTTTGGGCCCCAGCCACATATTTTCCAGTTTCTCTAAGTTGTTTATTTAGGGCCACCATTTATTTGTGTAGAGTTTGTTCCTCTACTTGAATGGGTGTTATTCCTTCTTGGACCGCATATGGTCTTCCCATACAATATTTCAAAAGGGCTTAATTTCCCTTTTGTTCTTGGTTTTGTTCTGCCAGTGGAAGAGCCTGGGGCCAAGGGAAATTTGCCTCTTGCCCCAGCCTAACAATTTGTGGTTTGATCATATAGTTAATTTTCTTTATTTGGCCACTGGATTGAGGGTGGTATGGAGTATGCAATTCCCAATTTATTCCCAAGTGGTGACTAATTTGCTGTACAATTTTGGAGATAAAATGTGGCCCTCTATCAGAAGATAAAGTTGCTGGGACTCCAAAACGTGGTATTATTTCTTGTAACAGTGCCTTGGTCACCTCTCATGCCTCAGCTGTTCGGGTAAGGAAGGCTTCTGGCCATCCTGAAAAGGTATCTGTTAACACTAATAGGTAACAATATCCCTCTTTCCTGGGCAATTCCGTAAAATCAATTTGCCATTTCTGCCCAGGTCCATAGCCCTTCCCAGTTTGTCCAACTTTAGGCTTTGGCAAGTTTCTAGGATTACTTCAGAGGCAAAGACCACACTGACGAGTTACTTGTGTAACTGTGCTTTGTAATTTTCTAGCCAGAATTCTATCCTTTAAATAATTGCACAAGGCGTCCATTCCCCAATGTGTTTTCTCATGTTCTTTTTAAGCACTAGTGAACACAACAAGTAAGAAGGTACTACAACTTTTCCTTCTTTGGTTACAGCCCACTCTTCCTGGTTATAAGTTGCTTCTTTTTCCTTAATAAGTTTTTCATCCTTTTTGTTATATACTGGTTTACCTTCAATAGAGATCTTTCCATCTGGAATGAATGCTGCCTCGACTATTTCATTGGGTTCCTCACCTTTGGCTGCATCTTTTGCCTCTCTGTGCACCAGGATATTTCCTTCTTCCAATTCTGAGCTCACTTTTTGGTGTGCCCTGATGTGCATAATAGCTACCTTTTCAGCTAACTGAACTGTATCTAATAGTTTTAGTATTTCTTGGGCATATTTAATATTTTATCCTTGTGAGTTCAGCAGTCCTCTTTCTTTCTAAATTGCTTCATGTGCTTGTACCACTCCAAATGCATACCTTGAGTCTGTATAAATGTTGATTTCTTTTCCTTTTGCCAGCTCTAAGGCCCGGGTTAAGGGGATTATTTCAGCTTTTTGTGCAGAGGTGTTTGTTGGCAATGGTCCAGACTCTATTACCTCTCTGCTTGTGGTAACTGCAGACCCAGCATGTCTTTTTCCCCTGATGATACAGCTGCTCCCATCAGTGAACCAGCTCTCAGCCTCCTCGAGAGGGGTGTCCTTCAGATCCAGGTGACTGCAGTAGGTGGCTTCAATGGTCTCCAGGCAGTCGTGGATCACTGGTTCTCCCATGCTCCTGCTGAGGAAAGAAGCTGGGTTCACAATGTTAGTTACCACAATTTCAACATCATCTTGTTCTACCAGTATGGCCTGGTACTTTAGAAATCTTTGTGGGGAAAGCCAATGTCCCCCTTTTGCCTCCAGGACTGCAGACACTGTGTGGGATACTAGCACAGTCATCTTCTGGCCTAGGGTGAATTTGAGTGTCTCTTGGATGTTCACTGCTACTGCTGCCACAGCTCTGAGGCACCCTGGCCACCCCTTGGCTGCTGTGTTCAGCTGTTTGGAGAGGGAGGCGACTGCCCTCTGGTACAGCCCCAGGTCTTGTGCTAGTACTCCCAGAGCAATCCCTTGTTTTTCGTGAGAAAAGAGAAAGAATGGTTTACTCACATCTGGAAGTCCCAGGGCTGGAGCTGACATAAGAGCCTTCTTCAGTTGGTTGAAGGCTCGTGTTCCTTCTGTTGTCCACTGAAGATCCCTGCTCCTTTCTGTGATTTGGGCGTACAGGGGTTTAACAAACAATCCATAGTTATAAATCCACAGTCTGCACCACCCCGTCATGCCTGGAAAGGTTCTCAGTTCTTTCACTATCTGGGGTTTTGGGGTTTGACATATTGCTTCCTTGTGGTCTTTCCCCAAGGTTCTTTGTCCAAGCACTGACTTCATAGTCCAGGTAAATCACTGTTTGTTTCACCATCTGGGCTTTCTTTTGGGATACCTGGTACCCCTGCAGGCCCAAAAAGTTTAGGAGGCTCACCATCCAATCCACACATGCCTCCTGGGTCTGGGTGGCTATTAAGAGATCATCCACGTACTGAAGCAGCTATCCCTCTCCTGATGGAGGTTCCCAAGACTCCAAATCCTTTGCCAGCTGTTCTCCAAACATGGTAGGGGAGTTCTTGAACCCCTGGGGCAGTACACACCATGTGAGTTCAGTGTTACGTCCAGTTTTTGCATTTTCCCATTCAAATGCAAAACTTTTCTGGCTGGCTTCATGGAGAGGGAGGAAAAAGAAAGCATCCTTCAAATCTAAAACAGTAAACCAGGTTAGTTCAGGTGTTCAAAAGTTAACAAAGTGTAGGGGTTAGCAACCACTGGGTATAAGTCTTCAGTTATCTTATTAACACCTCTTAAATCTTGTTCTAACCTGTATGGTCCATCAGGCTTTTTCAGAGGCAAAATAGGAGTATTAAAATCAGATCGTCACTTTTTAATAGTCCTCTTTGACAGAAGTTTTCTATGATTGGGTAATTCCTTCTCTATCTTCCCTTTTCAAGGGATATTGTTTGACCCTTACTGATTGTTCTCCTTCTTTAAGCCAGATTTGTACTGGTAGAGCATTCTTTGCTCTCCCTGGTATATTAGAGGCCCACCCTTCAGGGAGCACCTGATCTTTTATTCTTTTTAATAATTTCTTCTTCATTTTCAAATTAACAATTCCACATATTGTTGGTCTTATATCTCCAAACTAATTTTCCCATTTTTCAATATTACTTTTTCTTCCAGCTGCTCTAGGAGATCCCTGCCTAAAAGTGCAGATGGAGCTTTAGGCATACACAAAAATCGATGAATTCCTCACTGTTTTCCCAGCTTATACTTTTATGGTTTACAAAAATATGGTTTTTTAGTAGCCAGTAGCCCTTTTACATTTTCCTGTATTATTGCTACTAGTTTCTTTGTCTCTGGTTTACACCCCTCTTTTCAATTCCTGAAAACTCTCCAGGCCTCATCTAGCAAAGTCTCCAAGTTCCAACTTGCTGGGCCCCGCATCTTCTGGAGCTTTCACTTGATGTCTCTTGTAGATTGCCCTAAAAACAAATTTACCAAATGTTATATTCTCTTATCAGATTCAGGATCCAGAGTGGTGTGTTGACGCCTTGCTCCTCACAACTGGTCTAGAAATTCAGAAGGAGTTTGAGAGGAATTCTGTTTAATACCATAAACATGAAATAGCATAACATAAAATAGGGTGGATACTGTTGGGTTGGCTCTTGTGACACGGGAATTGGGAGGGGACTTCCATATTAATTACTGTTCTCTCAAATGAGGATGAAGTAGGGGATGAAGCAGAGGTAAAACCTGAAGTTGATGGCAATGTCAAATCTGCTTCCCCTACCACCCTCCCCCTTCCTTGTCTTTTAGGGGGTGGTCTGAGAAATTCCTGTCTCCTCTTCCTGAGTTTCCATACAGTATGCCTTGTCAGGATGTGTACACCTTTGATTTATTGAGCATGTGCTGCAACACCTCTTGAGTTTTTTTCTTATTAGCTCTATTATTTTTTTCAAGAACCAACACTAAAGGGCAGAGGGTGGTCTAATTCCACAAGCCCTTTGCCACTCATGGTGATTCCTAATGGTGAAAAACATGACAGCATAAGGAACTTCATGCCATTTCTGCTCACACCTAAGGAAAAGCATCAGCTGTACCAAAGTGTTATAGTCCAACGTTCCTGATGGGGGCCACTTCACCCCCTCCTCAAGTTTATAAAGTGGTCACCTCTGTGTGCACAACTTAATTAGCTCTCTATTAGTTTCTATATCCTTATGATTCACCAGCTCTTTCCAATATGCCACAACACATCCTAAAGCACTACCTTTAGCAACCTCTTTGCTTTCACTTGCCCCCATATTGAAAATTCTTTTTCTCTCAATGCCTTTTAACCTTATCCCAGCTCTGGAGCTTCACCTAGCAGTAACTTGGTATGAAGACCTTCCACTTATACACCTGTCTGATCCACAGTTCTCGACAAACTACACAAAGAAACACAACTCAGGGGTTACAGTCACAGACCTCTCTCGGACAGGGAAGATCCTTTGTCCTGGGATCCCCCTCCCTGAACCTTCTATTCCTGGCATATAATTTTATCAGCAAAGGAAAAGGGAAGGGATAAAAGCAATCAACAAAATAAAGAGTTAACAGTGAAAACCAATGAACCAAATCACTTAAAATAACTCAAAGAGACACACATATTACAACCAAACACTCTTAAACAATTCACTTACAAAACTTTAACAGTGAAAACCAATAAACCAAACAACTTAAAATAACTGTAAGGGGCAGACATATTGCAACCAAACACTTTTAAACAGTTCACTCACAAAGCAACAAATTTATTCTTTCCCCCTTTAGTTACTAATCCTAGGTATCAAACCTGTCTCGTTATACCTAGGGTTAAAATTCCCAATGCTCTGCCAAAAATCTATCAAACTTTGGCCAGAACACTATTTCTCTGCGGTGGGGGAAGAAAGCAGCTCTGGGCTCTCGTCGCTGCCTCACCCCTCTGCACTTAGAAACTAACCTTGCTTAGTCAAAACACCACCTTTCATACTAACAATTTGTAAAGCTTCACAAACAACTAACTATATTTTTTTACAAATCCACAATTCTTCTGCATACACACAGTTAAAATACACACACAGAACCTAGTTCACACAATTCAAGCATAATGCCAGTGCTCCAAATTCCTCTGCCCTCCTGGGCATAGATATCCTTTCTACTACTCAGGTGTAAACCTCAAATTTTTTCACAACTTACAAATGCAAAACTTTTGCCAACACACTCCCAAAAGCACACAAACCAGAACACATATGACGCATCACTGACTCACAATTCAAACACAGAAAGTTCACAAAAACAAGCTGCACACTCAAACACACACATACATTTGGCACACACAAACTGTGATCAAGCCCACAGAAGGAGTCACCACACACCAATGCCTGCAAGCTTGGTGACCCAAACTGGAAATTACCACCACACCGCCTTTAAACCACAAATCAAACTGGAGCCACCAGTGCTCCAGTACCACAGCAACACTGGCAATGCTGTTATTGCCACTGCCCGAGCTCTGCTGACCCACTGCCGTGTGAGCTCTGCTCCCGGGGCCATGACCGGCCCGCCACTATCCCCCACTACGGGCAAGAGCTCCTGGAGCTGTTACAGCCCCACCTGGAGCACAAACCAAAACCAAATTCCACAGAAACTTAAAAACAAATCCACTTAGACTTTTTCACTGTGCGCTCAACGTCTCGCAGTGTCTTACCAGTTTGCCTCTCTTATAGGTACCTATCTATAAGTTTTAAGCATACCTTTTTGTCCGTATCTCGGGCAGTTCTAGTTCTGCTCCCCGGGGTGCCAGTGAGGAAAAGGAGCCCTCTTCCTAGGAAGATCCCAGATGGGCGCCCTAGAGGGGTCCCGAACCCTGCTGGCCCCTTGGCCAGAGAGAACAGGAACCCACCAGAGTCACCAACTGAATTATCAAAATATGAGTATTGGTCTAATACCGACACTCAGCTGTGACGGACAAAAGACTCTCTAACAGTTTAAAGTTAGAAAGTGTATGTTTATTCAGCGCTGGGCAGCAGCGTGAGGTAATCCTCTAATACACACTGCAAAATCACAGGTGATCACTGTAATAAATGGAGCAGGGCCAAAGCCTTTATTAAATAGCAGCTCTTTTATTGAAGAATTGGGGGGGGGGGGGGGTCGCCAGGGACCGACACCTGCTGCTGCTTGCCTAGGCGACGCTGGAAGGAGGTTCCTGTGCAGTCCTGTCCAAGGGCAGGAAAGGGAGTTCCAACCTCACAGGCACGTCCAGAACTCCATTTGGGCTCGTTGGTCCAGGGGTGCCACTTTTCTCAACAGCTCCTTAGTTCATGGGTAGTTAGGACTTCCACTGAAGAGGTGTTTCTTGGGAACTCTGGAAACTTTGCATATGAGGCAGTGTCTTTTGATTGACAGGGGGCAGCAGAAGGCAGCCGGAAGCGAAGTGAGGGACAGGGCAGAAGTAGGAAGTGATTGAACTAGAACTGGGATTGTTTGGGAAAATACAAACAGATGGCCAACTTGGGGATACAGAACATGCATATCAAGAACAGTAAGTTGCTTAACATTTTAACAGAGGGGACAACTTTTAAAACTATTTGTAATCCTTAATTTTATGGCTGCTGAACCTATTTACCTCAATCTTTCCTCTTTTTCTTTGATCGGGTCTTCAACCCGCATCAAGTCACAATTTTTGGCTTCTTGGGAGTATAACTTTTGTAGTTCTAAATACAGGTTTCCACCTTATAATTGATTTTTTTATATTTAAGTACCTTTTGCATGGCATAGTTCCTACAAATGTTTCATATGGGCTCCCAACTCTTTTAATACATTCTTCTCCAATAACTTTATATTTTAAGTTCCATTGTTCTTTTCTTCGCTTTTGCCCAGGTAATCGAGATGTTTGGTTAGTTTGCTTCCAGTTTAAAATTTCTAAGGGGCTTAAACTGATTCCTTCCCATGGCCAAATTTCGGACATTTGCGTATTACCGCATACCCAGCAATTTGTTATGTTCAATTCTTTACTAATTCTTTCAACTAAATCTATGAATAAGTTTTTTCCCAAAGGTACTTCCAATTTGTTTTCTTTTTTGGTATTTATCACTAATTGTTTTTCTTTGATTAAATCTATTAATTTTCCTTGATTATTTTCGTGTTCAAAGCAAAGCCAGGCTTCCCCTATAGGACACTCTCCAAGTAACCGCTGCCGAAAGGTGGCAGTATTTTTAGCAATCCAATATGTTTTTCCACTTTCATGACAGGTGGAAATTTGGGAATGATCAAAACAGCTGGGGTTCACATTAGTGTGAATTCTTATTAGGGACTATTGGGTTTCTCCATCATATAGTGGATGGTAACACTTGTTGCATTTAGCCTCTTCGCTGCTAACTAGATTGTTTGTTAGCAAGGCCAGCAACACTCCTCTCAAGAGTCCGGTATGAACTACTTTCAGTCTCACCCGGGCTTGCCTCTTGGAGGTGGGTATTCTCTTAGGTAAGATCTTACTTTCCCAGAGTTTTTTCATCCCTTTCATATATTAATTTAGGTGTCCTTGGAGAGTGTTCTGCAGGGAAATTAGTTTTTATGTTTCGGCCAAATTCTAATTTGAGGATTTAGAAGGAAAATAGAGTGATACTTAAAATTGGAGAAGGATGTATGATACAAAACTGAATTTTGTAACGACAAGGACTATAGTGAACTGGTGGGAATTTAAGAAACTATAACAATTATGTAACAACAACGTTATAAAAACAACTAGAATTGGTATCAACTGTGTTACAGTGACACTTTATCTCTAAACTGGAACTGCTCAAGTCCTTTAGCTGTCTTTTTGCTTAAAGGTAAGTCGGAGGTCTGTAGATCCTTTTGTAATGGTCCACTTAGGTGCCTTTGGCTGAGATTCTGTGGAGTCTGATTCATCAAAGGGAGGTGGAATTGGTCCTTTAACTTGAGATATGTGAGTCCAACCCCTTTCTTTTGTTCTTACAGCAGTGTGTGTAGTTAGGAGGACCTGGAAGGGGCCTTCGTACCTAGGAGATAGAGATGTGTGACTCAAGGATTTTATGAGAACCCAGTCCCCAGGGTTGATTTGATGAGCGTTTGAGTCTAACGGAGAAGTTTGGGGAAGGTATCCTTTTTTCTTTAGTTGCTCTATTGTTCTTCCAATAACTCTTAAATACACTTGGGTGGCAGCTTCTCCTTCTAGATAATTTGCAGAGCTAGAGGGGGTAATTAAAAAGGGAAGCCCAAACATCATTTCATAGGGTGAAACCCCTATATCTGCGCGTGGTCTGGTCCTAATGCGTAATAGGGCAAGAGGTAGACATTTGAGCCAATTCATTTGAGTTTCTTCGATTAATTTTGTTAACACATTTTTCAAAGTTTTATTCATTCTTTCTACCCGGCCGGAGCTTTGAGGATGCCATGGAGTGTGCAACCTCCATTTCAACCCTAGTGCTCCGATGACTCCATGTAATATCTGTGATGTAAAATGGGAGCCTCCATCAGAGTCTATGCAGTTAATTAATCCATATCTGGGGATAATTTGTTCAAGGATTATTTTTATGACCACTTCTGAGGTTTCTTTAATGGTGGGGAAGGCTTCTACCCAATGGGTAAGATGGTCCACGATAACTAATAGATGTTTAAATTTTTGCACTGGGGGCATTTCTGTAAAATCAATTTGAACACTATGGAATGGTCTTAAAGCTAACTCTCTTCCTCCATATTTGATTTTTCGCATAACTTTTTGATTAGCTTTTTGGCAAATTAGACACCTTTTAGTTATTGATTTAGCTAGATTATATATCCCAATACAAAAATTTTCTCTGAGAAAGTGGTCACATAATCCCTGAACACCCCAGTGTGTCAATTCATGGATTTCTGCTAATAATTTTCTGGCTAGAGCTTTATTTAAAAACTTGCGCCCATCTTTCATTACCCACTCTCCTTGATCTCCTTGATGTATTACTAACTTTTTTATCATTTTTAACTCTCCTTCGCTAAAAGTGGGCTTTGTAATTTCTGATTTCTCTGGTGTTTCATTTAATTTAAAGACTTCTATAGGCCCTTCGGAACTTAATGAGACTTCTTTGGCTATTTTGTCAGCATACCGATTTCCTCTTTCTTCTAAGGTATTTCCCTTTTGGTGCCCTCTTATGTGCACAACTGCAATTTCTGTTGGTTTGAGCAAGGATTCTAATACTGATTTTATTAAGGTTTTATGTACCAAATCTTTCCCCTTTGAGTTTAAATACCCGCGTTCTGCCCAGATTTTTCCAAATGTGTGGACTATTCCAAATGCATATTTTGAGTCAGTGTAAATGGTTCCTGGCTTCCCTTCTAATGAGTCTAGCCCTCTTTTTAACGCATAGATTTCGCAACATTGTGTGGACCAATTGGATGGTAGCTTTCCTTTCTCTATTACTTCTAGATCTTTTCCTTTTGCCCCTTTTACTACAGCATACCCGGATGGTCTTTTTCCATCTACTACTCTAGATGAACCGTCAGTAAACAGTATCTCTCCATATGGCAGTGGTGTACTCTCTAGATCTTCTCTTACTTTAGTTTGGAAATTTATGAGCTCCAGGCAATTGTGTTCTAGCTCTGGCAAGGGTTCCCCTGAGAGGAATTGAGCTGGATTTATACTTTTAGAGGTGGTTAATTCTATATTACTTGTATTCATTAATATGATTTCATATTTTAGTATTCTAGCTTCTGTTAGCTATTGCTGGGCCCCTTGACTGAGGACAGTCTTAATATCATGTGGTGTATATACTTAAAGTTTTCCCTGCAATGTTAGTTTTTGTGCATCTTCTATTAAAATTGCTGCAGCAGCAATTGCCTGGAGACATAGTGGCCATCCTTTTGCTACTGGGTGTAATAATTTAGAAAGGTATGCTATTGGCTTTCGACAGCCCCCCCATTCTTGAGTTAATACACCATAAGCTACTCCCCCTTCGGTGTTGGTAAATAGTTCAAACTCTTTTTTAAGATCTGGTAAATTTAGAACTGGGGCTGAAGATAATTTCTCTTTTAATTCTTCTAATTGTTTCTCGTCTTGTGCAGTCCAATTTATAAGTTCAGGGTTCACTAATTTTTCATAAAGAAATTTTACACTTTGAGTATATTTGTCTAACCATAATTTACAGTACCCAAACAGGCCTAAAAGTTTCCGAATGTCATGTTTGGTTTTTGGGGTTGAAATGGCTAGTAGGCCTGAAATTCTTTCGGGTTGAACTTTTTGTATCCATTTCCAATTATATGACCAAGGTATGTTACTTCTGGTTCAACAAATTGCAATTTGTTTCTGGATACTTTTAAACCTTTTTCTCCCAGGAAGTTAAGGAGTTTGATACTAGTTGTCCTGACTGACTGTTGCTCTTTCCGAGATATTAATAAATCGTCTACATATTGGAGGATTTGTGTCTCATTTTTGGGGGTGAACTGGTCTAATAGTTCTTATAGAGCCTGTCCGAAAAGATTGGGGGACTCCGTAAATCCTTGAGGTAGACGGGTTCATCTTAATTGTTGTTTTCTCTTCCCTCCTGGGTACTCCCACTCAAATGCAAACCAGTCACGGCATTCCTCCGCTAGCGGACACGCCCAAAAGGCATCTTTTAAGTCTATGGTGGTGAACCATGCATGTTCCCTGGGAATTTTATTCAACAGAGTATAAGGGTTAGACACTACAGGGTGTCTAATGATGGTCTTTTTATTAATTTCTCTTAGATCTTGGACTAATCTGTATTTTCGCTCTGCCTTTTTGACTGCTAAAATTGGGGTGTTATAGGGGGACATGCATGGTTCTAGCACACCTTCCGCTATAAGGTGGTCTATAATTGGAGCTAGTCCTTCTTTACCTTTTTCTGATATTGGGTACTGCTTCACCTTGACTGGGGTAGTCCCTTCTTGCATTTGCACTTTTATTGGTGTAATGTTTAAAAAGCCAGTTTTTCCTTCCTCTGCCCATACTTGGGGATTGATTTCACTCATATCTTGTTCAGTCAATTTCATAATACGTACAACCATTTTCCCATTTTCTGGAATAACTGCTATTCCTAACTTAATTTGCAAATCTCTCCCCAACAGATTCTTTTCCAAATGTGGTAAATAAATCATTTCTGCCACACACTGTTTCAAGTTTCCCTTCAATTTCACTCCTTCAATTATTGGTGCTTTAAAAGGCGTCCCTTCGGCTCCTATTACTTCACATGTTCGATTACTAATACGGACTCCGATTGGAAGGTCTTTCAAACTGGACCGATCAGCTCCAGTGTCAACTAGGAATTCAAAACTTAAATTCTGGGGACCAACATTGAGGTTTATCAAGGGCTCATCTAGATGTTTCATTGGGTCCCCTAAGGAATAGAGCCCCTGACACCCCTAATCTTCCCCTTTCAGAATTTTTTCCAAATGTTCTTGTTCCCTTTCTATCTCTTCATCAATTGCAATCTTTTTGCAGAACCTCCCGAGGTGACCTATTTCACCACAGTAATAACACCTGCCTTGAAACTTCCCGGGCTTCTGCCAGGGGTTGGCATTAGGACCTCCTGCATCTGGCGCAATCTTAGGCCCTTCTTCTCCTGATTCACATGGCTTCCCTGGCTTATTTTTACTTGCATTTATACATTCTTTGGCCACAGCTACCATCACTCGGGCTTTCGACTTTGCTTTTTCCTCTTCTCTCCTCAAATACACTCTTAGAGCCTCTTTAAGTAGATCATTTATTCCTTTCTCCTGCCAGTCTTCCATCTTTTCTAATTTTCTTTGGATGTCAGGCCAAGATTTGGTGACAAAATGTACTCTCAATACTGCTTGGCCATCCGGACTATCAGGATCTATAGTAGAGTACAGCTGAAAATTTTTCCTTAACCGATTTAACCACGCGGATGGAGTCTCATCTTTCTCTTGTACTGCCCCAAAGGCCAATTTAGTGTTACTTTGGCGAGGAACAGACTCTCTTATTCCCCTAACTATTAGGGCTCGATAGTCAGTCATATTTCGCCTCCCCTCTTCTTGGTTTGGATTCCATCCTGGGTCTGCGAGAGGTAGTTTATGGTCACCTGGTGGTCCTTGCCTGTTTTCCCTCTCCCATATGCGTAGACCGGCTTCCCTGATCATCCTAACTTCTTCTGGGTTAAATAATATATTTATAACCCAATTCATTTCTTTCCAGGTATAAATGCTAGGTCCTAAGAACTGATCTAGTTGTTCTGCAATACCTACAGGATCTTCCACTAAATTCCCCATTTCTCTTTTAAATCCTCTCACTTCTGAGGCTGTTAATGGTGCATCTACAAATCCAAATCTGCCCTCTCTTCCTCCCATAGGGACTTCCCTGAGTGGGAACATCCTTTCTGCCTTTTCTGCCCTTGACCTTGTATTATAATATGGTTCCTCTGTAAACTTACTATCTTGTGCTGGTGTAGGGTTCTGTAGATTACTGGAGGAAGCGCTACTGCTGGATGGAGATAGACTCAGTTCCCAACTGGGGGGACGTAAAGGAACGGCTACTGGTGGAGGTGCCTGAACCAAGGCAGAAGGAATTGGGGCTTGTGGGGATACCAGAGGTGAAGGCAAGCTGGGAAGTAGAGACATAGGTAAAAGAGACTGGTTTGGAATAGGGGTACTAAGGGAAGGTGGTGATGAAAGAGTTATGCTAGATGGTTGAAGAGGAAAAGGAACTGGAAATGCTTGAGGAGATGTGGGACTTAGAAATGAGGGTTGGGAGTTGTGGCCAGCCGGAGGAGGAAGAGGAGGACCTTGGGCATTGGCAGACGGAGGAGAGAGGTGGGTTTCAATGGGAGTGACAGATGGAGCAGAAGAAGGAAGGTAATTGGGGGTGTAGGTGGGCGGAGAAGAGGTAGAAGGAGGATTGACAGATGGAGCAGAAGAAGGAAAGTAATTGGGGTTGTAGGTGGGGGGTTCAAAGGAAATAGTGGGCGGAGGAGGGAGAGGAAGGGGTTGAAGGAGGTTGACAGACAGAGGAGGAGGAAGTGGGGGATCAAGGGCATTGACAGGCGGGGGAGGAGGGGGAAGGTAATCAAGGGGGTCCCATTTACTTTCATTTTTCTCTTCTTTGTTACCTTGTCCCTTTTTCTCTGCTACTTTACATATCTTTACTGGTTTATCTTCTGCTATATTTTCTCTCCAACAAGCTGCGCATTTTAGTTGTTCCACATTTGATTCCCCATAAGTTTTTAAATACTGATTTAGCGTTGAACACATCCATGGATCTTGGGTACCTAACCACAGCCATGTTTCTGGTAGGTTTAACTTTGGCCATACTTCAACACAATAGTGGATCATTTTTATTTTATCTAACTTTTTAGTAGCTTCACAAGTATCCCAGTTATTTAACATTATCGCTAAAGGGCTGTCAGGAGGGATGTTCTTTACCTTTTTGTTCTCTTGCTCTACTCTTTCGGCTCATGCAAGCTCCCATATTGATTACTAAAACAATATGCTTGCTTACACACAAGACTGCTACACTCACTCTACACAGTTCACTCACTTACACACACTGGTACAGCCACACTTTCCTTTTTCGCAAACGGAGAATTTACACACACACTCTCGCTTACACACAAGACTGCTACACTTACTCTACACAGTTCACTCACTTACACACACTGGTACAGCCACACTTTGCTTTTACAAACAGAGAATTTGCACACACACTCTACTGGAATAGAATGAGTTAGGTCCTAGCGAGGATTGTGGTCCCCTTCCCCAACTGAGCGAGGATCGCGGTCCCCTTCCCCAACCGAGTCAGGTCCTAGCGAGAACTGCGATTCCCTTCCCCAACTGAGTTAGCGAGGATCGCGGTCCCCTTCCCTAGCAAAGTTAAACTGGGATAGAGCCGGTCTCTAGCCGGGCCCCGGTCACCCCCTCCCTCTACTCTTCCCACTTGTCAGTGGGAGTTGGGTAAGGTCCCAGCGGGGCCCGGATACCCCTTCCTAAACCCTCGTCCCTGGGGGCTCGGTCACAGCTGGGCTCTGGCTGCCCCTTCCTGCACCCCCCCTCTTACACAATGTCGGGTCCTAGCGAGGGTCTCCCCCCCTTCCCCAACCAAGTCCTGGGTCCTAGCGAGGGTCTTCCCCCTTCCCCAGCTTTGGGCCTAAGCCCCAAGGAGACGCCTCTTTCACACTCTAGGCCTTAGTAGACCTCACTCGCTTCCCCCTTTTCCCGGCCGGCCCCCTCGCGGGAATCCGGAACCGCGGTACTCAGGGGTCCTCACTCGCTTCGGGGTCTGAGCTGCCAGTCCCCATCTCATTCACACCACACTCGCTCGCCTCCCATGCCCGCCGCCGCTCTCCTTACCGGCGCTCCCAGCGTTGTCCTGGTCCCGCGCTGCTCCGGGTCCGGGGTGGCCAGCTGGCCCAGATGGTCTCTTCGGGGTGGCGCCATCCCCTCCGATGTCCTCTTCTGGGTGTGGCTCCTCCCGGTCAAGCCCCCAAATAATTGTAGTAAACGGAGCAGGGCCAAAGCCTTAATTAAATAGCAGCTCTTTTATTGAAGAATTGGGGGGGGGTCGCCAGGGACCGACACCTGTTGCTGCTTGCTTAGGCGACGCTGGAAGGAGGTTCCTGTGCAGTCCTGTCCGAGGGCAGGAAAGGGAGTTCCAACCTCACAGGCACGTCCAGAACTCGATTGGGGCTCGTTGGTCCAGGGGTGCCACT
Source organism: Erithacus rubecula (assembly GCF_903797595.1). NCBI lineage: Eukaryota > Metazoa > Chordata > Aves > Passeriformes > Muscicapidae > Erithacus > Erithacus rubecula. The sequence continues at coordinate 8,587 of NW_027635653.1, read as the reverse complement.
CTTCTCAACAGCTCCTTAGTTCATGGGTAGTTAGGACTTCCACTGAAGAGGCGTTTCTTGGGAACTCTGGAAACTTTGCATATGGGGCAGTGTCTTTTGATTGACAGGGGGCAGCAGAAGGCAGCCGGAAGCGAAGTGAGGGACAGGGCAGAAGTAGGAAGTGATTGAACTAGAACTGGGATTGTTTGGGAAAATACAAACAGATGGCCAACTTGGGGATACAGAACATGCATATCAAGAACAGTAAGTTGCTTAACATTTTATCAGAGGGGACAACTCTTAAAACTATTTGTAACCCTTAATTTTATGGCTGCTGAACCTATTTACCTCACTGCTCTCCTGCAACAAGGCCCCAGCCGAGCCATATCCACAGTTGTGTCCATGGCTTTCTAACCAATTCCCAACACAAAGCCTCTCAGGCCTCTGGGCACAGCAGGGGCCACAAGGCCACAAGTTCAGGGCTGCTCTCAGCCAGTTCCTGCCTGCTGTACTGCTCCTGGGGTGCCGGGGGTGGCCCTTGGTGACACGGGCGCTTCGTGTCATGGCCCTTAGTGATGTGGGACATGATGGTGCCCAGAGACCATTGTGACATCAGGGAGCCCCACCCTGGCCTGGGGGTATTTAAGGGGCGCAGAGGCCTGGAGTGCTCAGTCCAAGGAGAGCCACTCTCTGAGGAGGAAGCAACTCCCTGGACCTGTCAGCGGTTGAGGACGGTCGAAATTACGGAGAAGATGGAGGAGAACCAGGAGCTCTCCCAAGCAGAAGAGACCATCATGGTCCTTCCAAAGGACAACCCATCTGATGAAGAGCTGTCCCCAGTGCAAGAGGTCATCGAGGGTCAACTGCCCCAATGGGATTGCTATGAGCATGAGAAGCTTTCCCCAGATGTCAAATATGAAATAGTTCCATGCTTTGGGGAAGATGGTGATGACGAAGACATGTCCCCATGGGAAGCAAATGACAACAAACAGCTCTCCCTGTGGGAAGGATGTGAGCAGGAGGAGGTGATGAGGAGGGCCCTGCTTGGTGGTAGGGACAGCCATTCAAGCTCCTCACCTGAGCTGCAATCACTGGGGACACGGGGCCGGCTCAGTGTCCCGTTCAGTACTCCAGCCAGCAGCCAGGCTCAGCTCTCCATGAGGCAGAACAGCCCCAGGGAGCCCCTGAACCAGGCTGTGCTGGAAAAGCAGGCACTGGGGCAGCAGCAGCAGCAGCAGGGAGCTCCTGAAGGGGCCGCAGCCGAGGCCTGGGGCCAGGGCAGCGGCGGCTCCCCAGAGCTGGAGCGCAGCAGCAGCAGCAGCGCGGCCATGGCCTGGTTCATCCCCAGGGACGTGGTGGTGGCCAAGGCCGTGGGGCTGGCGGGCAGCAGAAGCAGCAGCAGCAGCTCTCTGGGGCTGGCGTTCAGCATGGCTGCAGAGAGGCAAGCAGCAGTTCCCCCAGAAAGGGAAGGGAGCTCTGGGCTTGCCTTGCACAGCCCTCCCAGGCCCCGGCCTGCCCAGCCGGGAGCCCAGGCCCTCCCCGGGCAGCCGTGTGCCCCCGGGAAACGTCCCTCCCGCTTCAGGCGCGCGCTGCGGGCGCTGCGGGGGCTGCTCTGCTGTGGCTGCCTGAGGCCACGGCCCCAGGAATAAAACAGGGGAGGAAGAAGATGAAGGAGATAAACGCGAGATAGTGACAAAGCAGATGAAGACGAAGGCAACAAAGACAACAAAACAAAGGCGAAGAACATGACGATGACGAAGCAGATGAAGACGAAGACCATGAAGACTAAGAATACAGAGAAGACAAAGAAGAATAATTTCAAAAGACATATAAGAAGAATAGTCACGAGTTTAACAATAGAGGAATAGTTGTAAGAATTGAAGAATTCATAGAAGAAGAGAGGAATAGGAATAAGAATAAGAATAGGAATAGGAATAGGAGTAGGAATAGGAATAGGAATAGGAATAGGAATAGGAATAAGAAACAAGAATAGGAACAGGAATAAGAATAGGAGTAGGAAAAGGAATCTAAGAAGAATTTAGAAACATAGAGAAGAAGTGGAGAAGAAAAGTTAGAATAGCAAAGAAGAAAAAGAAGAAGAGTAGTTAGATAGCAAAGAATAGTAGTTATAAACAAGGATAATTAAAAATATAAGAATAATTTCAGGATACAGACATGAAAATAAACATGAATAAATAAATAAAACTAGCAAATTTCTTTATTGTATCTCAGGTATTTATATACAGTCTGTGATATAAAAACATGAATATACAATATTTTGTAGTGGCGAATACATTATAATTTCCCAGAAAATGCACAAATTACTGAAGAATTTGTGTATTTCCTAATAAGGTTTGTGAGACACAAGACAAGAGTCTCTGTATTTCATGCCCTGCCTCTCCGAGGTGCTGCTGTGTCCCCTCAGTGCCGCTGGTCCCTGTGGGCAGGGGCTGCTCAGCCCCAGCGGCAGCGGGAGAGTTCCTGGCGGGGCCGGCAGGGCAGGGCTGTCCCTGCTCTCTGCAGCAAACGAAAGGCGCCGCTGAGCCCGGCGGAGAGAGAGCTGTGCTGGAAGCGCTGTGCAGCAGGGCTGGGCAGGGGCACAGCGCAGCCACCCCAGCCCCGCTCGGTGCTGCCCGTGCCCAGGAGCCCGGCTGGCTGAGAAAGGCAGCGCCACTGGCCGAGGCTGAGCAGGGACGGCTGCTCCTTCCCAGGCTCGCTGCGGCTGCACAGGTGCTGCAAAAGCTCTTCTCAGCGTTCTCACTGCCATTCAGCACACGGAACATCCACCAGAAGGTGCTTGCAGCTGGCCCTGGGGCTAAAGCCTTGCCCCCTCTACTCCCCTGTCCTTGCCCAGGGCCTGCTCAGCAGGAAGCAGCTGAGGAGTCACTTCTGGAGCCTGTTCAGCTTCTACACCAACAGAATGGTTGGGGATGGCTGGGACCATACAGCTCCTCTAGTTCCAGCTGATTATCTCGTGCTTGGCATCTCCCTCTCTCTGACTGGTCTCTTCTCTCTTCTCTTCTCTTCTCTTCTCTTCTCTTCTCTTCTCTTCTCTTCTCTTCTCTTCTCTTCTCTTCTCTTCTCTTCTCTTCTCTTCTCTTCTCTCTTCTCTTCTCTTCTCTTCTCTTCTCTTCTCTTCTCTTCTCTTTTCTCTTCTCTAAGTAAAATCTATGTTGTTTAATAAATTCCTCCTGGTGCCATCCCATGGTCTGATATGCCCCTTATTCAGGGCATAGATATCTCTCCCTCATTGGATTGTGACATGTGACATGTGGACAGGGACACCTTCCACTATCCCAGGCTGCTCCAAGCCCCAATGTCCAATCTCCCCTGGGACGCTTCCAGGGATCCAGGGCTGGATGCAGCTTCTAGGGGCAATGTGTGCCAGAGCCTCCCCTGCCTCATAGGGAAGAATTACTTTGGAAAAACCTCTCAGAATTCATTCCCTGGAGCCAGGCTGGGTGTGTTCCTCACCAGTCCTGCCTGCCTCAAGCAACCTAGTGCAGGGTGGGAGGGTTTACCTCATTGCAGCACCCACTGAGGCAGCAGCAGCTCTGTGCTGTTCCTGACGCATCCCTGTGGGAGCAGCTGCACAGGGCAGTGTAGCCAAAGTCCCCAAATCCTGAGCAGCTGTGACTGGAGCCTGGAGTCCCCACCTCCAGCCTCGGGGTGCTCCAGGGCAGGAGCTTTCTCCAGGGTTAGTTTTTCCTTCTTCTGGGAAAATTTTCATGGAATTACAGAATGCCTGAGGTTGGAAAAGGCCTCCAAGACGACCAAAACTGTGCCCAATGCCCACCTTGTCCCCAGCCCAGTGCACTGACTGCTATGTCCAGGCTTTACTTTGGATGCCTCCTGGAATGGGCACTCCACCACCTCCTTGGGCAGTCACTTCCAATGCTTAACCACCCTTTCCATGAAGAAATTCCTGCTTATATCCAACCTGACCTTCCCCTGGCACAGTTGAGTCTATGTCTTCTCATCCTGTCTCTTGCCAAGGAAAACAGGCCAGTCCCCACCTGGCTGCACCCTCCTGTAGGGTTACTGTGGAGAGCAATGAGGTCTCCCTTGGGCCATTCCTGTTTATTAACTCACTTCCTTCCCTTTTTATGAGCACAACCAACTTTCTCACTGAGTGAGGATCCCTTTGGGGCAGCAACCCCCATTTTTGTGCAGTTGTTCCAATGTCCCAATGGAAAGAAATTACACTCACAAAACTGGAGAATCTTTGCTGCTCTCACCACCTCCTCAAAGAGTAGCTATTTCTGTGGATTTGCTGATGACCCCAGAGCTAAGATCCCATTGTTCTCAGCAGCACTCTTGGAGAAGTCAGGAGTGCTGTCAAGGAACAGGAGGGATCATTGGTGTTGCTTGGAGCAAAATGTGTTTTCTGGATTAACCCAGCGATGGCATAAAACAGTTTAACTTCATGTTTGTATTACCCACATTAACGCCACCATTTATTTATCTGTCTCTACTGATATTTCTTATCAAACAGACTCTTGGGATTCTGTCCAGAGAACCAGGGATGTTTCCCCTCAGCTAAACCAAGCCACCATCATCGACCTGCACCCTTCCTCCACCTACAACATCCGCATGTACGTCAAGAACCGCATTGGCAAGAGCGAGGCCAGCAACGAGCTCACCATCACCACTGATGAAGCAGGTAAGCCCTGGCTTTGCAACCTCTACATTTTTTAGGAATTATCTCTCTGATGTCAGGAATCATTGCATGAAATGCTGCTTATGTGGCTGGAGATGTATCAAAAGGAATACTGAGTTATTCCCATAGAATATCCTGATTTTTGCAACTTCTTATGCAGGGCTGTAATTAAAGCTATTCAGTGGCATCTAGTGGTCAAAGAAGATATTGTGCTCCAAATTTTCAGCTTGTGATGTTGGAAATAACACACTTGTATCTACAGTGAGGCAACTCAATCAGCAACATCCTGGGTTTAGTGGTGGTGCCTCCCCTGTGGGTACTGTGGCTTTCCTTACATGTTTAGATATTAATGTAGGTAACTAATTTAAATTTCTCCCTTTCGAGAATGTTGATCCACATGAATCAACTCTCCATTTGAATATTCCTTCACTCAACCCACCCACCATTTATTTACTTGTTAATGCCATCCCCAATCTTTGTTCTGTTGTATTACAGAATCATTTAAGTTGAAAAGGACCTCCAAGATCATCGAGTCTGACCTTTACTTTACCTTTAAACTTTTATCCTTCTACATCAGCACCAGGAGTACTGTGTGGGCATTTTCCTTTTGCTTCCTTCTTTGAGGGTTTAGAGATGACAACCTGGTGATAATTTCCTGGTCCTAGTGTCCCTTTCTCTTTCAAGATTCATGTTGCTCTTGGATTTGAACACCCTGAGACTGATTTTTTAATTCAGCTCCTATGAACACAACTGTGTAATTCCTACTTAATTTCTCTGGGAATTTCTGCAATGAAAACACAGTCCTTGTCAGGACAATGTGGTTTTGGTTCTGAGGGACTTTCTGAGTAGGAACAGGACACAAGGGCTCACAGTGGAAAGCAGAATAAGCTGGAGACTATATAAGTTTAATTTCTTTTGTCAGTCCAGCAAAAGGAAAGCTTGCAGTGCACAGATTTAACAGTGAATAGTTTGTTTGAAAAGTACTTATTTTTGATCATAAATTTTCTCTTCTTTTGTGCAAAGAAAATGTAAAATTACTAGAGAAAACAGATTATCCATTCTTCCTACCATAGTCATCTATAACCCTAAAATGCCCATCTTTCCTTATGCAAAATAGAGGGCTGAGTCTTGGATCAGTTCTCTCATGCTCCTTTATTCACCCATGCTTGGAATGTTTTTTACTTGCCAAGTTTTTCCTGACTAGTAATTAAGTTGTCAGGATCAGCAGCTGCCCTTGGAATAAAAAACCAGCTTCCCCATGAGCAGGGTGGAACTTTAACATCACAATTGATTCAGTTCTTTGTAACCAGGTTTCAGAATAAATGATCCTTTTGTCACTGTCTTTTGAGGAGCTGCTTGTTGGTGGAAAAAGACCAGCAGTGTGGAACTGTATTCAAAAGTCACTGATCTGCCTAGGGAAGGACTGGGAGACAGGAGGTCAGGCTCAGGCAGAGTTTGTGATGTTTTTCTCCTGGGTTTTTATTTCAGGGATGCACAAAGTGGAGGAACATCATTTTTTTGATCACTGTTTACTTCTGTTCTCTGCTTTTAGAGCAGGCAATGGAGAACAGCATGGGTGCAGGGGATGAGAGAGAAGGTAATGAGCAGGGAGCAAAATAAATGTCCAAGAAATACAAGATAAAAACCAAACAACTTGGAAAGGGGATACAGATTCTGTATCACATATTGCAAAGAAATACCTCTGTTAAAAAGAAACCTGTAAAGGTCTCTGTGGCAAAAGGAGAGGTAAGGATGGAATGATTTCAAAGCTTGCAGATTGCATCTTTCTTTCCATACAACCCCAATTAGCTCATGTGTTGGAATATAGATGGCATTACACACTTGCACTAACACCTGTCAGAAGAAAAAAAACATGGTCATAACATATGGTCATTGCCTAATACTGAAATCAATAGAGGAAACAGAGATATCTGGGTTTTCTTTATGTCCTTGCCACAAATTCTGTATGACATTAATTATGAAAAACAAACTACTTCTTATTTAACATTTCCCTATGGTGTGCTGGGAGCACTTAACTATTCAGGTCTGTAAAAAAAAAATGGGGTCTTTTGAGGGAAAGTCAGGATTTTTAGATGCACATTTTAAACCCCATTTTTAGGATCAAATGCTTCACTCAAATGCCACTACATTTTAATGTACCCTGGAGAAGTGGCATTCATTTTTGTCAACAGGGGGACAGAATCAAGGTCAGGCTTCAAACAATTCATAGAGATCTCATTTTTTTGGATCCTCTTCTCCTTTCTTTGTATTAATGCAAGAAGAATGGAAAAAAAGTTCTTTCAGCCTTTGGAAATTTCCCATATGAAGAACAGTCAGGAATGGCAGAGAATAGGGCATATTTAATAACTTTAAAATATTATAGGCTGTATTCTGTGTCTGCTTTCATCAGTTAAAGCAAAATGTTCTGGTTCCTCTCACCACAGCTGTCATTTATTGCAGCTCCACCTCTAACAGCCCAGTCTCACCCTTTTTTATTGCTTTCCTTCCTTTGTCCTGCTATTAAACTTAATTTCATACCTTTTACTGAGGCCATATTCTGCATCAAGGGAACCCTCTGCAGCAGCTCGAGATGGCTCCATCCCTCTCCTCAGATCCGTCCTTTGCAGTGATTTACCTTGCTGAGCAAGCAATTTACTGCACATCTCTCTGTTCAATCCCAGCTGATCCTGAGCTGCTTTGTAGCTGCCCAGCTGACAAGGAGGTTCCTTCTTTTTTCATTCATATTTAAAACCTCCTGCACACCTGTGGCACTGTGTTGATGGCCTATGAAACTTTCCCTAGCTCAGACAGAAGTTGAAAGAAGGTTTTCCCATCTAGCAGTTATTTTTTTGTCTGATTTCCGGGCTGGAACTCTTACTGGGAAGGGGTGGAGTGTAAACAGTGCAGGATTTTGTGTAAAATATCTGATATTGGACTGAGTGTGCTCAGTTTCCAGTGAACAAAGGGGATCCCACTGGAAAATTTGCAGCAGGTTGAAAGCTGGATTAGGAGCTCCTGGCTCACCTGCTTTACATGAACTCCACTGCTTTTCTATCACCCACAGGGTTGTGACTGCTGAGAATTCCTCTTGCCTATCTCCAGATAAGCAGAAACAGCACTGTGAGAGTATCTCTAGCCATGAAAACCACTATTATTTATTTTATTCTATTTACCAGATGGGTATGTTTTGGCACATGTTGTATTTTGCTGGTGGCCAGAGATGACACCTGAATGCATAAGATTCCTGGCCTTGGTTTTGTTTATTTTCCATGTGACACAGATTCCAACCTCTGTGACACTGAGGTGTAAAGGTGGTGACATTTTTTGTGAAATGGTGAATTCCTTGGGCTATGAGTTTTGATACATTTTCCTTTTTTCCAGCCCCTGATGGTCCACCTCAGGATGTGCAGCTTGAGCCTATATCTTCACAGAGCATCAGAGTCACCTGGAAGGTAAATACTCACACAGGCATGGACAAGATAAGCTCTGTAGTATTTAGATGCTTTCAGGGGAATATTATAACAACTGTGCCTTGGTTATTTTATTTAGGAGGGACACTGCACGTCTTTGCCAGTAAATCTTAAAATATTTGGCACTGAAGGGAGCATCATGGAAAGAAAGCCTTCCTTTGGAGAATAGAAGTAGCAACTGCTTGTGTTTCCTTCTTTTTTCTGATTTCAGAGGTAAGACCACATGTTTAAGAAATGAACACTCACAAAATTTCACCATGGTTCTGTTCAAAACCTCCCCAGAAACCATTGGAATCAATGAGATTTTTTCCCATTCCAATAGACTTTGGGACAGATTTTTGCTACACATCAAGAGCAGTATGAGTGTCTCATTATAGTCCATGAGAACTGATGAGAAGTAATGAATATAAAAATATCATCAGCTGGTATCATTTAAAAATCTGGCATGTCATGTGGCTCAATTTTTTCTAGGATTTTC